>NW_006776956.1:0-203 GCF_000442215.2 Lipotes vexillifer | reverse complement strand
TACTGCCACCTGAGCACTGTCCCAATGAGTACTGTCACCATGGGCCTTGTCACCATGAGTACTATCACCAAGGGCAATGCCACAGTGAGAACTATCGCTGTGAGCATTATGACCATGGGCACTGTCACTGTGAGCACTGCCACCATGAGATCTTTCACAAGGTTCAGTACCACAATGGACACTGTCACCATGGTATATGTCAT
>NW_006776955.1:0-589 GCF_000442215.2 Lipotes vexillifer | reverse complement strand
AAATTAGTAACTATATTTTCTTTTTTTTTTTTTTTGCGCTACGTGGGCCTCTCACTGTTGTGACCTCTCCCATTGCGGAGCACAGGCTCTGGACGCACAGGCTCAGCAGCCATGGCTCATGGGCCCAGCCGCTCCACGGTGTGTGGGATCCTCCCGGACTGGGGCATGAACCCGTGTCCCCTGCATTGGCAGGCAGACTCTCAACCACAGTGCCACCAGGGAAGCCCCTATATTTTCTTGATATGCTATAAAAGTTTGAGTTTCACTATTTTTCTAACTAAAGGTTAATTGGAAATTGCTTTGAATTCTACTCCTTAAGAAATCACTCTCATAAAGGAGTGGTGTTTGCATACAAATCATTTTGTGCATACAAATGAGTACTTGAGATTGCGTTATTTCATTCACAGGGTCTATGCTAATACAAGTAGAAGCAGAATATTGACTGAACTCTATTATTTTATTTTATTTTATTAAATTATTTTTTAAAAATTTATTTATTTTTTGCCATATGCGGGCCTCTCACTGCTGTGGCCTCTCCCGTTGCAGAGCACAGGCTCCAGACGCGCAAGCTCAGCGGCCATGGCTCACG
>NW_006776954.1:0-228 GCF_000442215.2 Lipotes vexillifer | reverse complement strand
TAGGCTTTATTTTCCTTTTTACAGTAGGTGGTTTGACAGGAGTCATCTTAGCCAACTTATCCCCGGACATTGTCCTCTAGGATACATACTACGTAGTAGCACACTTCCATGAGCTAATGTCCATGGGAGCAGGCTTCACTATTATCGGAGGCTTCCTACATGGATTCCCACTATTATCAGCTTATACACTTAACTCAGCAGTAGCAAAAACTCACTTCACAGGTATAT
>NW_006776953.1:0-700 GCF_000442215.2 Lipotes vexillifer | reverse complement strand
GTCAGTGCCTTCAACGCCCTGTTTGGCACACTTTGTGATTTCTGCGTAAGATGGACAGTAATGCAGAGAACCAACAAGAGACTAGCTGTAGATGTTTGGGTGGGCACATTGAACTCCAATTTCCCACCAGCAAGAAGAATGAATGAAAGCCTCAGCATACTGTGCGTGAACCAGACTAGGGTCTGAAGCAATACTGCGGGATGGCGGCCAGCTCATAAGAAAACGAGGGGAGAAAAGGAGCTCAGGGCCACTATAATTCACAAACCTGCAGAGTTATAAATGACAGCTTTTGTCCAAAAATATATTGAAATAAGGCTGCGAAGAGAACTTGAAAGTGAGGCAGAATTGCAGGAAACCGATTTCAGGAGGTGCTTTGGAATTGCATTTAAAGCCTATGAAATAGGCAGAATGCCGACCAGGATGCCCTTGGCCTAAAAGGGCGTATGCGTTTTTTCCTGATTATATTCAGGAAAAAACGCATTCGCCCTTTCTGGCCAACCAAGCAAGCTTGCAATGGAAATCTGCGCTACAATGAACTCTCACTTCCCCCCGGTCAAAAAGGCCATCTGAAAAACGGGTAAATTCCAGAAACGCAGGACAGGCCAGGGAGAACAGGGAGCGTGGTTATGCTGATGGCTGGGATGTAAATTGCCAACAGCCACCCTGGAGAAATGTATGGTATTTCCTGAAACATTGAAAA
>NW_006776952.1:0-267 GCF_000442215.2 Lipotes vexillifer | reverse complement strand
TCCCATATTAGGGAAATTTTCAACTATAATCTCTTCAAATATTTTCTCAGTCCCTTTTTTTTCACTTCTTCTTCTGGGACCCTTATAATTCAAATGTTGATGCATTTAATGTTGTCCCAGAGGTCTCTAAGACTGTCCTCAATTCTCTTTATTCTTCTTTTTCTTTATTCTGTTCTGCAGTAGTTGTTTCCACTATTTTACCTTCTGGTCACTTATCCGTTCTTCTGCCTCAGTTATTCTGCTATTGATTCCTTCTAGAGAATTTTT
>NW_006776951.1:0-1545 GCF_000442215.2 Lipotes vexillifer | reverse complement strand
CAAAAATAAATAAATTAATTAATAAACTCCTACCCCCAACATCTTCTTAAAAAAAAAAAGAATACCATTGTCAAGCTTGCACAGAAAACAGCACACAGTAAGCCTGGGTAAATAGGCTACCACTTGGGCATCTGAATTTAATCTCTTAAGTCACAGTGAGCTTTATAAATGGAATTCTGCTTACTTATTGATAATATGTTAGTGGGACATGAATTAACTGTGGAGCCGTGTTTGCAATCCCCACGAGCCAGGTCCCCACTGTCTGCCCTGCAGAATATAGGATTTAAAAAATATTGTCATATGTGGTTTGAGAAGCAGCCTGAGTGTCAAGCAGTGTACCACCTAGGGAGGCCAGAAATATCTGAATAGGTCATACACTGAGGCATTTACTCTGTGAAGGAGTCAATTTTAAAACCATGTGCTACACAAGTTAAAGCCAGTTACCTCCTCTGATGACTCTGGCTCCAAGTGAGACTCATGTTTCCTTTCAATGAGTTTAGAGAGAATATCTCTTCCTCTTTCAGAGATGGGCTGCTCTCCCAGCAGAATAGCACTTATGCTTTGGCCAACCTTACAGTCCTGGCAAACTGCTGACATTCGCAGAGTGATAGAGAATGCTTCCCTGAAATAGGCCTTCAACCCCTGGTCAAGGAAAACGTGAGGTGGGCAGATCAGTTCAGCTTCCAGGCAACTGCTATTAAAGCTTTAAAGTAATAGTTGAAAGAAAAATGGGGCTTGAGATTTATCATCTTTACTTGCCCCCACCACGGGTTACTATTATCATTTGTAATTCTGCTGAGGCTCCAAGTGTTGACAATGAAACATCCACAGAAAGCTGTGATACTGTTCTCATAGGAAGACCAATTCTCTCCAGAATTCTTAGAGTGGTGCATGCATTCTGTCATATGCTGACACGGGAAATTTGATTGGGAAAGGCAGTAGGAACCAAAGGCCACCAGTGGGACTTAAGTAGATTTGAAATGTTGCAAAGCTCATAGCACTTACTGTCCTGGGGAATGGGGCATGAGTCACAGAGAAAGAGAAGCAAAACACCTGTGCATGCTATAAATACCTTGTAAAATGACCTCAGGAAGGTGGGGTTGGAGTCCTGTTGGAGGTCATCGACAGCAATGTGGGCCAGGCAGTGGATCAACAGCAGAACGAAACTTCCCACTGATGCCAAACACTCTCTCCTAACAAACAGTGTGTTTTCAGCACTCTGAGTGGAGAAAATACCCAAACACAGAGAGGTCAACCTTGGGGAACATTTCCACTGCCTCTTTTCTTTTTCTAGTTTTATATGATCTAAAACAACTTTGGGAATCATAAAGTCACAGACTCCCTGGGCTTAATGAATATTTACTGAAGGGAAGATTCAAAGGTCAAGGGAAAAATTATCGTTTTAACCCAACTCTCTGAATAAATCATTTTCCCAATAAATCTGTCTCCCAATTGTTTTGCTACCCCTAGCTTACAGAAAACAAACTTGGAAATTCAGAGAAAAATTATTCATATATCTCTGTTTTTTTTTTTTTTTTTTTGGGT
>NW_006776949.1:0-1562 GCF_000442215.2 Lipotes vexillifer | reverse complement strand
CGGCACGTGGGATCCTCCCGGACCGGGGCACGAACCCGTGTCCCCTGCACCGGCAGGCGGACTATCAACCACTGCGCCACCAGGGAAGCCCGAGGAGCACCATTTAACAGAGAAAACAGATTCAGAGTTTCATGGTTAGAATGCAGTCAGATGGCTCAGGTTCAAATCACAGCTTTGCCACTTGCCACTTGAAGTAGACAAGTTATTCAAACTCTCTAAACCTCAATTTTCTCATCATTAAATGGAGATAACAATAGGACCCACCTCCTTGCCTTGGTATGAAGACTAAACAAGATAATAACATGAAAGGAACTTAGCACGGTGCCTAGAACACAGTTCTCATCAATGCTAGTCATTAATATTAATTAGAATAAAAAGGAGAAGTGCTGAGATATAGGTATGGCCAGAGTACTTTTATTACCAGAAGAAATCAGGAAAATACTTGATTATTTCGGGGTGAGGAAGTTCTTCAAAGCAAAACATAAAACTCAAAAAGCCATAAAGCAAATGATGTTCATATTTACTGACATAAAAATGTGAAGCTTAAAAAAAATGTGCACTTTCTAAATGACAAGACTTTATAAAGTTAAAACTAAAAATCTGAAAAAATGTTTAACCTCTTTAACAAAAGTTAACATGCATACTATTTTAAAAACCATGTCAGTAGTCAAATTCATAGAAAGAAAAGATAATGGTGGTAGCCAGGGACTGTTGAGAGGGGGGATGGAGAGTTATTGTTTAATGGGCACAGAGTTTCAGTTTTGCAAGATGAAAAGGATTTTGAAGATGGATGGTGGTGATGGTGCACAACAATGTGAATGTACTTAATGCCACTGAACTGCACACTTAAAAAATGGTTGAGATGGCAAATTTTATGTTGTGTGTATTTTACCACAATTTTTTAAAAAGCCATTACAATTGAGTAAAAAATGAAATTGAACACTTCTGTAGGAAAGTGAGCGATGGATGTGAATAATCATTTTCAGACAAAGGACACAAGTGATGATTAAATACGAAAAACTATTCAACTTCAACAACAATTGAAGACAGGGAAGTTTGGGACCAATTAGATAACAAAGAAGAAACACAGTGATAATATCCAGTCATGGCCGTGAAGATTCAGACATTCTTACCAGCCGTGGATGGGAGTGTAACTGGGCACTGCCTTTTTAGAAGACAGTCAGGCTGTAGCTATCAAAATACAAAATGGGATGCCATTTGGTGCAATAACAGAGAAATAGCCACTCGAATGTATAAAGGGATTTATCTCAGTATTGCTTGTAATTTAGAAAAATAAGAGCTACCTAAATAGCTATCAAGAAACTGATTTTTTAAATGATGGTACAAGCACACAATGGACCAATAAAATATCCATTGAAAATCAGGGTTGTTATCTTCTAATGTGAGAAGAAAAATGAGAGATAGTAATTGAAAAATGTCACTCCATAGTATTATTGTATGATTTTTTTCCCCTTTCCTTTCTTTCTTTCTTTTTTTTGTTGTTTGTTTGTTTTGCGGTACGCGGGCCTCTCACTGTTGTGGCCTCTCCCGCTGCGGAGCAC
>NW_006776948.1:0-231 GCF_000442215.2 Lipotes vexillifer | reverse complement strand
GAGCAGACTGTGTATTTTGCTTTTGATGGAGTAAGTAGTCTATAGCTGTTCATTATATCTAGTTGATTGATGGATTGTTAAGTTCAGCTATGTCCTTACCGAATTTCTGTATACTGCTGCTGTCTGATTCTGACAGAGGACTTTCAAGTCTCCAACTATAAGGGTGACTTCATCTAATTCTCTTTGTAGTTCTATCGGTTTTTACATCAAAATGTTTTAATTTTTTTTCAA
>NW_006776947.1:0-238 GCF_000442215.2 Lipotes vexillifer | reverse complement strand
AATGTATAATTTCGTGGTAGTATGCATAAAATTCTACTTTTAATATTTATATCAATCAATACATTTTCTCCATATGTATACTGCTTTGTGAAAATAAATGCTATAACTTGCCATTCTTAGAAACATAAATTTTTTTTCAAATTGTAGAATTAGAGGTATTTATGCTATACATTAATAATTTGGACTAAACATTTCATAGTAGATGGGCTTTGAGGGATCTCCTCAAAAACTACGACAG
>NW_006776946.1:0-1770 GCF_000442215.2 Lipotes vexillifer | reverse complement strand
GTTATTTTTTTTTTTTTTTTTTTTTTAGTGTTTTTCTCTGGTTTTGGTATCAGGGTAATGCTGGCCTTGTAGAATAAGTTTGGGAGTGTTCCCTCCTTTTTAATTTTTGGAATAGTTTGAAAGAGCTAGGCATTAACTCTTCTTTAAATGTTTGGTAGAATTCCCCTGTGTACTGTCCAGTCCTGAACTTTTTTGGGGGGGAGTCTTTTGATTACTGATTCAATTTCAGTGCTAGTAATTTGTCTGTTCAGATTATCTGTTTCTTCCTTTCAGTCTTGGAAGAAAGAAAAAATGTATGTTCTGGGAATTCATCTATTTCTTCTAGGTTGTCCAATTTGTTGGTGTATAACAGGTTGTTGCATTCTTTTATAATTGTATTGGTGTGATATTGGTTGTTATTTCTCTTTTATCTCTACTTTTGTTTATTTGGGTCTTCTTTTTTTCTTAATGAGCATGGCTAAAGGTTTATCAAGTTTGTTTATCTTTTCAAAAGCCAACTCTTAGTTTCATTGATCTTCTCTTTTTCTTTTTTTCCACTTTGGTGTCTATTTTCTTTACACTCTAATTTTTTATTATTCCCTTCCTTCTGCTGACTTTGGACTTTGTTCTTCTTCTTCTAATACCTTTAGATGGAAAGTTAGGTTGCTTGAGGTTTTTCTTGCTTCTTGAGGTAGGTCTTTATCATTATGTATTTCCCCCTTAGAGCTGTTTCTGCTGCATTCCTTAGGATTTGGGAAGTAGAGTTTTTATTTTCATTTATCTCAAGGTATTTTCTGATTTCCTCTATGATCTCTTCATTGACTCATTGGTACTTTAGTAGCAAGTTGTATACTCTCCATGTATTTGTGTTTTTTTCATTTTTCTTCCTGTAATTGGCTTCTAAATTCATATTATTGTGTTCAGAAAAGAAGCTTGATAAGATTTCAGTCTTCTTAACTTTATTGAGATTTGTTCTGTGGCATAACATGTGATCTGTCCTTGAGAATGGTACATGAGCAGTTGAAAAGAATGTGTATTCTCCTGTTTTTAGATGGAATGATCAGCGGATATCTATTAACTACATCTAGTCTAATGTGTCATTTAAGGTCAGTGTTTCCTTAGTGATCTTCTCTCTTGATGATTTATTCATTGCCCTAAGTGGGGCATTAAAACCCCCTACTACTATTATATTATTGTCAATTTCTCCCTTTATGTCTGTTAATATTTGCTTTATATATTTAGATGCTGCTATATCAGGTGCATATATGTTTATGAACATTATATCTTCTTCTTAGATTGTCCCCTTTATTATTATATAATGTCCTTCCTTTTCTTTTATTATAGACTTTTTTTAAAGTCTACTATGTCTAATATGAATATTGCTACTCCAGCTTTCTTTTAATTTCTATTTGCATGGAATATATTTTTTCATCCTCTCTTTTAGTATGTGTGTATCTTAAGATCTGAACTGAGTCTCTTGAAGGCAGCATAGAGAACAGTCTTGTTTTTTAATTCAACTAACCACTCTATGTCTTTTGATTGGAGTATTTGGTTCATTAACATGTAAAGTTATTATTGATAGATATGGACTTACTGCCTTTTTGCTACTTGTTTCCTGGTTGTTCATCTCCATTCTTTTCTTTTCCTTTAAGGCTTCCCTTGTAGTTTGATAAATTCTTTTTAGTGTTATGTTTGAGTTTATTTTAATTTTGTTTATCTATTGTAAGGTTATTTTTACATCTTTATTAGAGTATAATTGCTTTACAATGGTGTGTTAGTTTCTGCTTTATA
>NW_006776945.1:0-277 GCF_000442215.2 Lipotes vexillifer | reverse complement strand
CCGCAAAAAAAAAAAAAAAAAAAAAAAACTTAATAGAAATAAGATTTAGTCCGACCATTTCTTACCCTAGATGTGTTTGGGACATTTTGACTTCTTGGAAATCTACTCTATATCTAGAAATAATGTCATCTATTTGTTTTGGAACTAAGCTTTTTGTTCTTTGTTTTTGAGGTACGCGGGCCTCTCACTGTTGTGGCCTCTCCCGTTGCGGAGAACAGGTTCCAGACGCGCAGGCTCAGTGGCCATGGCTCACGGGCCCAGCCGCTCTGCGGCATGT
>NW_006776944.1:106235-108996 GCF_000442215.2 Lipotes vexillifer | reverse complement strand
TGTCCATGCCACTCTCTCACTTCATCCCAGCTTACCCTTCCCTCTCCCCGTGTCCTCAAGTCCTACAGCTATTTCTGCCATGACATCCATATTGAAAGGTTTCAGTTTCACTTATCATCAAAGTGGGAAGTTCAGAACTGACAGGCTGAAAAAAAAAGAAGTAAAAATAAGATTTTCTAAATACGGTAACTTAAGTTCTAAACCTTTAGTTATGGTGAAAAACTATTTTACACAATAGTGAAGAATAATGTGACAAGAAGAGGAATTTTGCATACATGAAAAACTATTATTAAAGCATCACAATGGCTACCTTCAGATTGACTATTTTAAAGTTATTAAAGCAAGTAAAATCACCACATAATAACAAATTAATTTTGATATTAGTGTGGGGAAGAGAGGCTATAATAGCATCTTCATTTTCCAGTTCAGAAAATCAAGACATGAAAACCGTATACAATAAATCATTGAAAAATCCAAGATAAGAATTCAGATATTCTTGTATCTCAGGCCTAATATTATCCTCAGTGTCAATTGTCATAGTTAATTCTCTATTTTTGTTGAAGAACGTACATAATGCAATAAAATCTTAAAAATGAATCGATAGGCTTACCTTATTGATATGATTAGGGTCATAATTCATTTCTTCCTGATAGCAATGACTTTTGCTTCACCATTTTAGCTTCAATACGTTACATGTGTATCTCATCCCTTAAATGACAAATGGAGGGGTGAGGAGTCAATAAGTTCTGCTGCCATGAAGAATGGAAAAAATAGTAATCTAACTGCCAGGAGACACACAACCCTGAGGCTAATACCAGAGTCAATCTTTGAGAAAATACCACAAATGTAATATATTTCACAGATGGTTTCAAGTCCTCAACCAAGAAACCACAAACCATATAGCATTTTCCAGTTACAGATATTTTACTTCCTGACAATAAACCCTGCTGTTAGTCGTAAAATTTCAGTACATAATTCATTGGTTATAATTCATGCAGAGTAGCCCTCTTTCAAGTAACAAACCAGAGTTTGTAACCTGAAGAGTACCAGAAAAGAAGGATTACAGAAAAAAAAAACCCACATTAATCTGGATTAGATCCTAGGAATCCCGAATATGACCTACTCTTCAACCCAGGGAAGCTCTCAGCCCAAAGGAAGCCTTTTTGCTCATGTAGTGCCAGGTAAGACAAAAAATCACTCCACTATCCCATATCAGAACAAAATGAAGAACAAGATACTGCAACATTGTAGCTGGCTAATCCAAATGACTTCTAGGGTCTTCCTGTCTATGACATTCTATACACATGCAACTTGGGCTTTAAAATGACTGTATTCCTCACAGTGAACAGCATTCAGTCTGATTCTCAGCAGTAGATGAGAGCCTCAGACTTATGGGGAAGAGGACATATATCAGGTGTCAGTGAGCAAGAAAGTTGCATATTTTGACTTTACCCTATGGCACAGCTACTGACTTTTATGGTTCCATTCATTAGGGAAATCAGGTGCTCTGAAGGCCATTTATGGTAGTGTTGACAACTACTACTATTGATCCTTATTTCAAGAGGCCCAGATTCCAGTAGATTCTTATAGCCCACTAACAAAGGAAATCTTTGGTGTTCCCCATAGTATTTTCAATCTAGCAGAACTGGAACTCAGCTTTGGTGGCCAACTCTGGCTTTTAGTGTTAAAGCTATCCAGAATAATCATTAACTGACAGTTGCTATGACCAGTTAAGGTTCTGAGGAGCTCCAGTTCCCTGAAGTATAAAGATTGTTTCATTGTCTATATTAGTTCCTTTTGATACAGATCCAAAGGCATGGTCTGCAGTGAAGTTTGGGATCAAGTTTAGAAAGCTCACAGGGCTTCTTTTTGGGTGTGTTTCTCAGGAAGCTGTTTATGTGAAAAGATCTATCAAGACTCAAATCTGACCTTTTTCGCCTTGGGGGTGGGCAGTAAAAGAGGGTCAGTAGCAGGGAATAGTATAAATATAAAATGATAAAGCATGTAAACAGACAAATGTAAGCACTGCTGATGAAAGTGAAAATTAGGCAAACTCCCTTCCTCCACATGCCACTCAGGGTTTTCATGGACACAGATTTGCTGACGATAGTGCCTTTGTGGCTCCAATTTCTTAGTATTTCTGCTGACGCACACACAACCTCCTAGTTTCAGGAAATGAAGACATCTTTTTTTTTTCTTTCAGTTCTGTGCCAAGCAGGAGGTTTCACCCTACTTAAAAAGCTAATTTCAGATACAAGATGGATGGTAAACTACACTATTGATTTATTTGGCTCTCATTTGCAGAAGACCACAGAGGGAGAAAAAAGCAAAGAGTGCATCTGTGGTATATGAGAAACAGTGGTACTGTTCGGGAGTGAAGATGTAAGAAAAAATATCTCCTTAATCCTGTTTTGCTCTCCTCACCACAATAGTACCCTTTGGGCTAACAGGTAATTTTATAATCCCAGAGGAATGTGTCTGAAAATCAAGATCCTGATCTCCTCCGAAACACAAGCCATACATCAGAGCTAATTCCTGGTTAAGATGTTAACCAAAATTTAGTTTTTTCTCTAAAAAGTCTATTTGGGAGAGGTTTTAAAGTGAGTGTAGATTCAATATTCAACATAACAACCATAAATATAACATAAAATTATGCTACCTTTCAGCTAGATTTGGAGGCCACTAGCTATAGACTTGGATTTCCAAGTCCCCATAACTATTCTAAGTAATGTTCCTGGGCTTCTCAGAAATGAAAGGGAAA
>NW_006776944.1:0-106169 GCF_000442215.2 Lipotes vexillifer | reverse complement strand
GGGAAAGAGCGATAGAAGGACCCCTCAGATACTCTGTAAGCTATCATTGATATATATATATATCCCTACCTTTCCTCTATCCAAAGTAATTTCAAAGCTATGAAAAAATTTTTAAAATACACATCTTTCCTCCAAACAAGTGGAGAATACCTTAGGTTAGAGAAAGAAGAGATTATATGCCTGTCAATTACAGTGTTACACTGAGTGTCTGATTTGTCCTCAAGATTGGATCATTTTCCTGAGAAGGAGATGACACTAACTCCAAAGAAATGTAATTAGTTTCCTGTCCAAGGATTTCTTGGTCATTAGTTCTTGGAAATCTGGTATGACCGAATCCTAACCAATGGCCAGTGAATCTTCTCTCATAGGTACTTCTTGAATTGACATTACAGGGTCTTTTCTGAGAAATAATCAACACAGGAAAATATTAATTCAGCATGTTTCCAAGAGGTCAAATTATATGGGCTGTTGCATACCTACCAGTCACATAAGATCAGAAGATTTACAATATTTAGGTCAAATAACCTACGATATGCCAACAACCTCTTCTTTCATTTTATTTACATATTATATAATACAATGTCCAAAGATTCTGTCCATTTCATCACCTTAATTTAATGAAAAATATAAAGACATCACACCCCAAAAGGCTGTAATAAAAAAGACAGACAATAACAAATGTGGACAACAGATGTGGAAAGTGGGAACCTTCACTTATTTCTGGTAGAAATAAATGTGAAATGGTATATATAACTGCTTTGAAAAACAATTTGGCAGTTTCTAAAAGTTAAACATAATTTACCATATGACATAGCAATTCCATTCTTAGGTATTTACCCAAGAGGAATGCAAATATATTTCCACACAAAGATTTGAATGTGAATGTTCTTAGAAGCATTATTCATAACAGCAAAAAATTGGAAAACAGCTCATGTTTATCAACCGATGAATGGGTAAATAAAAAGTGGTATATCCATACAATGCAGTATTAATTGAGAAAAAAAATACTAGAAGTATTGATCCATACATGATATAATATGGATGAACTTATTGTGTAATTCCATTTATATGAAATGTCCAGACTAATCAAATCTACAGAGACAGAAAATAGATTAGCTAATGATCATGGGGCATCTTATTGGAGTGATGAAAATGTTCCAATGGGGATTATGGTGATGGTTACACAACTCAGGAAATTCACTACAAATCATCGAATTGTACATTTAAAATTGATAAATTTTATGCTAAATAAAACTATATCTCAATAAAATTGCTTATATATACTTATGTAAATCTTAGTTGTATATAAATGTTATGTGTATATATATTTAGCTATCACATGTATACGTGTATATAAAGAGAGATATACTTATTATGTATATATAGCTATATATATATAGATGTATATCTAATTATACAGATGTAATTTATAGAGGCTATATTGAATGTAGTAAACAACGCAGCAATGTAATGGCACCACCGGCGTCAACACTTATGGCCCAAGTTCCCATTCTGTAGTATAGTCCCTGAACCCTGTTATAACAATTTTGACTGGGAAAAATAGAATGGGACAAATATATATATTTTTTTCTTATAAAGGAAGAAGTCTAAAGAGAAGATACATGATTCCTGGACTGTTCTCTCTTATTGCTTACAAATTTATGTATGCTTATCTCATGGCTCTACAAAGAAGGATGTAAAAACTAAAGTTCACAGTTTACACTAAGCTAAAATACAGATGCAGCAGAGTTTAGTTTTCCCTTAGAATTAAATATTCAGTTTCAACAGGGTAATTAAGTTCAATAAATAACTACATATTTACATATTTTTTCTGACTTGATATTTAAGAATATTGCCAAATATTTGTGAATGTACAGCTCTCCTGAAAGTTTAATTTAGCTTGTAAAGTTCAGTGTGCATATGTTTTACTTTTAAAATATGATCTATTAGAATTATAACATTCTAGATGCATAAAGTCTAAGACCTATTAACGTCTTTTTCTCTGATATCATTAGGAAAGCTTTTCTTAATTTTCCTTCCAGTTTTGTTAAGGTAAAATTGACATAAAACACTGTATAAGTTGAAGGTGTACAGTAAAATGATTTGACAGTTACATCATGAAATGATTCTCAAAATAAGTTTAGTGAACATCCATCATCTTATATAGATACAACATTAAAGAAATAGAAAAAATTTCCTTGTGATGAGAACTGTTAAGATTTACTCTCTTAACAACTTTCATATATAACATACAACAGTGTTATATTTATTATGTTGTACAGTACATCCCTAGTGCTTATTTATCTTATAACTAGAAGTTTGTACCTATTAACTGTCATCATCTGATTCTCCCTCCCCCCACCACTTACCTCTGGTAATGACAAATATGATTTCTTTTACTATGAGTTTTTGTGTTTTGTTTTTGAAATACAATTGACCTATAACACTATGCTTGTTCCTGTTACACAATGTAGTGATTCAATATTTCTGCACATTTCAAAATGATCACTATGATAAGTCATTACAATATGTCACCATACAAAGATATTACATAGATATTGACTACATTCACCACACTGTACATTTCATAACCATGACTCATTTATTTTGTAGCTGGAAGTTTGTGCCTCATAATCTCCCTCATCTATTTCTTTCCTCCCCCCACACTTCTGGCAACCAACTCTTTGTTCTCTGTTTCTATAACTCTGTTTCTTTTTTATGTTTGTTCATTTGTTTTGATTTTAGATTTCAAATATAAGTAAAATCATACAGTATTTCTTTCTCTGTCTGACTTATTTCACTTAACATAATGCCCTCTGGGTCCATCCATGTCACAAATGGCAAGTATTCATTATTTTGTGTAGCTGAATAATATTCTCACATCTTCTTTATACATTCAGCTATTGATGGATACTTAGGTTGCTTTTATATCTTGGTTATTGTAAATAATGGTGCAATGAACATATATCTTTCCTAATTCGTGTTTTCATTTTCTTCTATAGAATATCCAGGAGTGGAATTGCTGGATCATGTTATAGCTCTATTTTTAACTTTTTTTTTTTTTTTTAACATCTTTATTGGGGTATAATTGCTTTACAATGGTGTGTTAGTTTCTGCTTTATAACAGAGTGAGTCAGTTATACATATATATATGTTCCCATATCTCTTCCCTCTTTGTCTCCCTCCCTCCCACCCTCCCTATCCCACCCCTCCAGACAGCCACAAAGAACCGAGCCGGTTTCCCTGTGCCATGCGGCTGCTTCCCACTGGCTATCTACCTTACGTTTGTTAGTATATATATGTCCATGTCTCTCTCTCGCCCTAACACACCTCACCCTTCCCCCTATTTTTAACTTTTTGAGGAATCTCCATACTGTTTTCTGTAGTGGCTATACCAATTTATTGATATATTCCCACGAACAGTGTAGGAGGATTCTCTTTCCTTCACATCCTTTCAAATCCTTGTTATTTGTTGGCTTTTTGATAATAGCCACTCTGACAGGTGTGAGGTGATAGCTCATTATGGTTTTGACCTGCATTTCTCAGATGGTTAGTGACGTTGAGTGTCTTTTCATGTGACTGTTGGCCATACGTATGTGTTCTTTCATCCGACGGTCTATTCAGATATTCTGTGCATTTTTTTTTTTTTTTTTTTTTTTTTTTTTGCGGTGCGCGGGCCTCTCACTGTTGTGGCCTCTCCCGTTGCGGAGCACAGGCTCCAGAAGCGCAGGCCCAGCGGCCATAGCTCACGGGCCCAACCGCTCCGCGGCACGTGGGATCTTCCCGGACCGGGGCACGAACCCGCGTCCCCTGCATCGGCAGGCGGACTCTCAACCACTGCGCCACCAGGGAAGCCCAGATATTCTGTGCATTTTTTAACTGAGTTCAATTTTTTGATACTGAGTTGTATGAGCTATTTGTATATATTATAGTTTTGGGTATTAACTCCTTATCAGATATATTGTATGCAAATATCTTCCCCCATTCATTAGGTGGCCTTTTAGTTTTGTTGATAGTTTTTTTTGCTGTGCAAAAGCTTTTTAGTTTGAAGTAGTCCCCTTTGTTTATTTTTGCTTTTTTTTTCTCTTGCCTTGAAACCAAGCAGGACCCGTGAGCCTTTCTCAGTGACAGGCACTCTGTGTCCCCTGCCACTTTTTTGTAGAAAAGCTTTAACATCTTCTGCCTTCCCTGAGTTCCAAACAGCAAATTTAGTCAGAAAAGTGAGAAAATGAAGAAACAAAGGACAGCAGTCAAGCAAGACAAAATAATAATAATTTAGCCATAAAAAAAGTCAAGGACCTTTAGTTTGTCCTCAAGGTCTAAAGACAATATCCTGAGCCATATCCTTGAGTTGTTTGGCACACATTAAAACCCCCACTAGTTGGAAGAAGTTAACTGCATGCTGGCCACAAGCCTGTAGAGCCCAGAACAACTGGAACCAGAAGGCTGATGATTGAGATTCCTGATACATCACGGTGTTACCTCACTGCTAACCAATGAGATGAAATTCCATGAACTTGTCATACACCCTGCAAAACCCACTCCTAATGTTGTTTTAAAAACCCTTCCGTGTAAGCCATGGGGAAGTTCAGACCTTTTGAGTGTTAGCTACTTATACTCCTTGCTTGGTGCCTTGTAATAAACTGTACTTTTCTTCACCACAACATGGTGTCAGCAGATTGACTTTGAGTACATCAGGTAAATGGACCCAAGTTTGGTTTGGTAGCAGACTGAGGAGATATCCCAAAATATATTGATAAGACTGATGTAAAAAAAAAAAAATGCCTGTTTTCTTCTAGAGGTTTTATGGGTTCAGGTCTTACTATTAAGTTTTTAATCCATTTTTAATATATATTGGTACATGGTATGAGTGTATAGGACAGTTTGCTTCTTGCATATTACTGCCCAGTTTTCCTAACACCACTATTAAAAAAGCCATCCTTTCCCCATTGTATATTCTTGCCTCCTTTGATATGGACTAATTGCTCATACAAGTGTGGGCTTATCAGTGATTTATTTACTTTGTTCTATTTATCTATGAGTTTGTTTTTGTGTCAATACCATACTGTTTTTTTGTTTTTTTTCAGTTATTTCAAGAAAGATTCTATTTTACTTTTTTATTGAGATATAAATGATGCACAATATTATGTAAGTTACAGGTATATAATATAGTAATGAACAATTTTAGAGGTTATATTCTATTTATAGTTATTATAAAATATTGACTATATTCCCTGTGTTGTACAATGTATTCTTGTACCTTATTTATTTATTAGATTAATTAATTTATTTTACATCTTTATTAGAGTATAATTGCTTTACAATTGTGTTACTTTCTGCTTTATAACAAAGAGAATCAGTTATACCTATACATATGTTCCCATATCTTTTCACTCTTGCATCTCCCTCAAACCCACCCTTCCTATCCCAACACTCCAGGTGGTCACAAAGCACCCAGATGATCTCCCTGTGCTATGCGGCTGCTTCCCACTAGCTATCTACCTTACATTTGGTAGTGTATATATGTCCATGCCACTCTCTCACATTTTCACAGCTTACCATCCCCCCTTCCCATATGCTCAAATCCATTCTCTATAGGTCTGTGTATTTATTACTGTCTTTATTTACCCCTAGGATGTTCATGACATTTTTTTCCTTAAATTCCATATATATGTGTTAGTATACGGTATTTGTCTTTCTCTTTCTGACATACTTCATTCTGTATGACAGACTCTAGGTCTATCCATCTCATTACAAGTAGTTCAGTTTCGTTTCTTTTCATGGCTGAGTAATATTCCATTGTATATATGTGCCACATCTTCTTTATCCATTCATCTGACGATGGGCACTTAGGTAGTTTCCATCTCTGGGCTATTGTAAATACAGCTGCAATGAACATTTTGGTACATGACTCTTTCTGAATTCTGGTTTCCTCAGGGTATATGCCCAGTAGTGGGATTGCTGGATCATATGGTAGTTCTATTTGTAGTTTTTTAAGTAACCTCCATACTGTTCTCCATAGTACCAATTCACATTCTCACCAGCAGTGCACCAATTCATATTCTCACCAGCAGTGCACGAGTATTCCCTTTTCTCCACACCCTCTCCAGCATTTATTGTTTCTAGATTTTTTGATGATGGCCATTCTGCCCTGTGTGAGATATCTCATTGAAGTTTTGACTTGCATTTCTCTAATGATTAATGATATTGACCATTCTTTTATGTGTTTGTTGGCAGTCTGCATATCCTCCTTGGGAAAATGTCTATTTAGGTCTTCTGCCCATTTTTGGATTGGGTTGTTTGATTTTTTGTTATTGAGCTGTATGTGCTGCCTGTAAACTTTGGAGATTAATCCTTTGTCAGTTGCTTCAATTGCAAATATTTTCTCCCATTCTGAGGGTTGTCTTTTGGTCTTGTTTATGGTTTCCTTTGCTATGCAAAGGCTTTTAAGTTTCATTAGGTCACATTTGTTTATTTTTGTTTTTATTTCCATTTCTCTAGGAGGTGGGTCAAAAGGGATCTTGCTGTGATTTATGGAATAGAGTGTTCTGCCTAGGTGCCCCTCTAAGAGTTTGAAAGTTTCTGGCCTTACATTTAGGTCTTTAATCCATTTTCAGCTTATTTTTGTGTGTGGTGTTAGGGAGTGACCTAATCTCATACTTTTACATGTACCTGTCCAGTTTTCCCAGCACCATTTATTGAAGAGGCTGTCCTTTCTCCACTGTACATTCCTTCCACCTTTATCAAAGATAAGGAGACCATATGTGCATGGGTTTATCTCTGTGATTTCTATCCTGTTCCATTGATCTATCTTTCTGTTTTTGTGCCAGTACCATACTGTCTTGATTACTGTAGCTTTGTAGTATAGTCTGAAGTCAGGGACACTGATTCTTCCAGCTCTGTTTTTTGTTCTCAAGATTGCTTTGGCTATTCGGGGGTCTGTTGTGTTTCCATACAAATTGTGAAATATTTTGTTCTAGTTCTGTGAAAAATGCCAGTGATAGTTTTATAGGAATTGCATTAAATCTGTAGATAGCTTCGGGTAGTAGAGCCATTTTCAAAATGTTGATTCTTCCAATCCGAGAACATGGTATATCTCTCCATCTATTTGTATCATCTTTAATTTCTTTAGTCAATGTCTTATAATTTTCTACCTACAGGTCTTTTGTCTCATTAGGTAGGTTTATTCCTAGATATTTTATTCTTTTTGTTACAATGGTAAATGGGAATGTTTTTTTGATTTCATGTTCAGATTTTCATCTTTAGTGTACAGGAATGTCAGAGATTTCTGTGAATTAATTTTGCATCCTGCTACTTTACCAAATTCATTGTTTAGCTCTAGCAGTTTTCTGGTACCATCTTTAGGATTCTCTATGCATATTATCATGTCATCTGCAAACAGCGACAGCTTTACTTCTTCTTTTCTGATTTGGATTCCTTTTATTTCCTATTCTTCTCTGATTGCTGTGGCTAAAACTTCCAAAACTATGTTCAATTAGAGTGGTGAGAGTGGGCAACCTTGTGTTCTTCCTGATCATAGTGGAAATGTTTTCAGTTTTTCACCATTGAGGATGATGTTGGCTGTGGTTTTGTCATATATGGCCTTTATTATGTTGAGGAAAGTTCCCTCTATGACTACTTCCTGCAGGGTTTTTATCATAAATGGCTGTTGAATTTTGTCAAAAGCTTTCTCTGCATCTACTGAGATGACTATATGGTTTCTCTCCTTCAATTTGTTAATATGGTGTATCATGTTGATTGATTTGCGTATATTGAAGAATCCTTGCATTTCTGGAATAAACCCCACTTGATCATGGTGTATGATCCTTTTAATGTGCTGTTGGATTCTGTTTGCTAGTATTATTTTTTGAAGATTTTTGCATCTATGTTCATCAGTGAAATTGGCCTGTAGTTCTATTTCTTTGTGAAATCCTTGTCTGGTTTTGGTATCAAGGTGATGGTGGCCTCATAGAATGAGTTTGCGAGTGTTCCTCCCTCTGCTATGTTTTGGAAGAGTTTGAGAAGGATAGGTGTTAGCTCTTCTCTAAATGTTTGATAGGATTCGCCTGTGAAGCCATCTGGTCCCGGGCTTTTGTTTGTTGGAAGATTTTTAATCACAGTTTCAATTTCACTGCTTGAGATTGGTCTGTTCATATTTTCTATTTCTTCCTGATTCAGTCTTGGTAGTTTGTGCATTTCTAAGAATTTGTCCATTTCTTCCAGATTGTCCATTTTATTGGCATAGAGTTGCTTGTAGTAATCCCTCATGATCTTTTTTATTTCTGCAGTGTCAGTTGTTACTTCTCCTTTTTCATTTCTAATTCTGTTGATTTGAGTCTTCTCCCTTTTTTTCTTGATGAGTCTGACTAATGGTTTATCTATTTTGTTTATCTTCTCAAAGAACCAGCTTTTAGTTTTATTGATCTTTGCTATTGTTTCCTTCATTTCTTTTTCATTTATTTCTGATCTGATTTTTATGATTTCTTTCCTTCTGCTAACTCTGGGGTATTTTTGTTCTTCTTTCTCTAATTGCTTGAGGTGCAAGGTTAGGTTGTTTATTCGAGATGTTTCCTGCTTCTTAAGGTGGGCTTGTATTGCTATAAACTTCCCTCTTAGAACAGCTTTTGCTGCATCCCATAGGTTTTGGGTCATTGTTTCTCCATTGTCATTTGTTTCTATGTATTTTTTTTCCTCTTTGATTTCTTCAGTGATCACTTCGCTATTAAGTAATGTAGTGTTTATCCTCCATGTGTTTGTATTTTTTACAGATCTTTTCCTGTAATTGATATATAGTCACATAGCATTGTGATTGGAAAAGATACTTGATACCATTTCAATTTTCTTAAGTTACCAGGGCTTGAGTTGTGAACCAAGGTATGATCTATACTGGAGAATGTTCCATGAGTACTTGAGACAAATGTGTGTTCTGCTGTTTATGAATGGAATGCCCTATATATATCAGTTAAATCCATCTTGTGGAATGTATCATTTAAAACTTGTGTTTCCCTATTTATTTTAATTTTGTATGATTTGTCCATTGGTTAAAGTGCGGAGTTAAAGTCCACTACTATGAATGTGTTACTGTCAGTTTCCCCTTTTATTGCTGTTAGTGTTTGCCTTATGTATTGAGATGCTCCTCTGTTGGGTGCTATAATATTTACAATTGGTATATCTTCTTCTTGGATCTTTCTCTTGATCATTATGTAGTGTCCTTCTTTGTATCTTCTAATAGTCTTTATTTCTATGTCTATTTTTCTGATATGGGAATTTCTACTCCAGCTTTCTTTTGCTTACCATTTGCATGGAATATCTTTTTCCATCCCCTTACTTTCAGTCTGTTTGTGTCTCTAGGTCTGAAGTGAGTCTCTTATAGACAACATATATATGAATCTTGTTTTTGTATCCATTCAGCAAATCTGTGTCTTTTGGTGGGAGCATTTAGTCCATTTACAATTAAGGTAATTATAGATATGTATGTTCCTAACCCATTTTCTTAATTGTTTTGTGTTCGTTATGGTAGGTCTTTTCCTTCTCTTGTTTTTCTTGCCTAGAGAAGTTCCTTTAGCATTTGTTGTAAAGCTGGTTTGTTGTTGCTGAACTCTCTCATGTTTTGCTTCTCTGCAAAACTTTTAATTTCTCCATCAAATCTGAATGAGATGCTTGCTGGGTAGAGTAATCTTGGTTGCGGGTTTTTCTCCATCAGTTTATATATGTCCTGCCAGTCCTTTCTGGCCTAAAGAGTTTCTGCTGAAAGATCAGCTGTTAACCTTATGGGGATTCCCTTGTGTGTTATTTTTTGTTATTCCCTTGCTGCTTTTAATATGCTTTCTTTGTATTTAATATTTGACAGTTTGATTAATATGTGTCTTGGCATATTTCTCCTTGGATTTATCCTGTATTGGACTCTCTGTACTTCCTGGACTTGACTAACTATTTCCTTTCCCATACTAGGGAAGTTTTCAACTATAATCTCTTCAAATATTTTCTCAGTCCCTTTCTTTTACTCTTCTACTCCTGGGACCCCTATAATTCAAATATTGGCGCATTTAATTTTGTCCCAGAGGTCTCTGAGACTGTCCTCTGTTCTTTTCATTCTTTTTTCTTTATTCTGCTCTGCAGTAGTTATTTCCACTACTTTATCTTCCAGGTCACTTATCCGTTCTTCTGCCTCAGTTTTTCTGCTATTGATCCAACCTAGGGTATTTTTAATTTCATTTATTTTGTTGTTCATCATTGTTTTTGTTTCATCTTTAGTTCTTCTATGTCCTTGTTAAATGTTTCTTAAGTTTTGTCTATTCTATTTCCAAGATTTTGGATCATCTTTATTATCATTATTCTGAATTCTTTTTCAGGTAGGCTGCCTATTTCCTCTTCATTTGTTAGGTCTGGTGGGTGTTTATCTTACTCCTTCATCTGCTGTGTGTTTTCCTGTCTTCTCATTTTACTTATCTTTCTGTGTTTGGGGTCCCCTTTTCGCAGGCTGCATGTTCATAGTTCCCTTTGTTTTTGGTGTCTGTCCCCAGTGGCTAAAGTTGGTTCAGTCGGTTGTGTAAGCTTCGTGGTGGAAGGGACTAGTGCCTGTGTTCTGGTGGATGAGGCTGGATCGTGTCTTTCTGGTGGGCAGGTCCACGTTTGGTGGTGTGTTTTTGGGTGTTTGTGGCCTTTTTATGATTTTAGGTAGCCTTTCTTCTAATGCATAGGGTTGTGTTCCTGTCTTGCTAGTTGTTTGGCATAGGGTGTCCAGCACTGTAGCTTGCTGGTTGTTGAGTGAAGCTAGGTGCTGGTGCTGAGATGGAGATCTCTTGGAGATTTTTGCCATTTAATATTATGTGGAGCTGGGAGGTCTCTTGTGGACCAGTTGGCTGAAGTTGGCTCTCCCACCTCAGAGACACAGCACTGACTCTTGGGTGCAGCACCAAGAGCCTTTCATCCACATGGCTCAAATTAAAAGGGAGAAAAATTAGAAAGAAAAAATTAGATGTAGAATGAAAGAAAGAAAGGAAGGAAGAAAGAAATGAAGAAAGAAGCAAAGAAAGAAAGAAAGGAGGGAGGGAGGGAATGTGAGAGGGAGGAAGGAAGGATGGAATAGGGAAGGAAGGAAAAAAAGCAAGTGAAAAAGAAGATAAAGTAAAATGAGATAAAGTAAGGTAAAATATAATAAAGTTATTAAAATAAAAAATAATTATTAAGAAAGTTTAGAAAACAAGAGATTAAAAACAAAACAGAAAAACGGACGGATAGTGCCCTAGGTCAAATGGTGGAAGCAAAGCTATACAGACAAAATCTCACACAGAAGCATACACATACACACTCACAAAAAGAGGAAAAGGGGAAAAAATCATAAATCTTGCTCTCAAAGTCCACCTCCTCAATTTGGGATGATTCATTTTCTATTCATGTATTTCACAGATGCAGGGTACCTCAAGTTGATTTTGCAGCTTTAATCTGCTGCTTCTGAGGCTGCTAGGAGAGATTTCCCTCTCTCTTCTTTGTTCTCACAGCTCCCTGGGCTCAGCTTTAGATTTAGCCCTGCCTTTGCGTGTATGTCACCGGAGTGCGTCTGTTCTTCATTCAGACAGGACGGGGTTAAAGGAACAGCTGGTTCGCGGACTCTGGCTCATTCATGCCGGTGGGAGGGAGGGTCACGGAGTGTGGGCGGGCCTGCGGCGGCAGAGGCCAGCCTGACGTTGTACCAGCCTGAGGCGCGCTGTGCGTTCTCCCGGGGAAGTTGTCCCTTGATCCCGGGACACTGGCAGTGGTGGGCTGCACAGTTTCCCCAGAAGAGGGGTGTGGATAGTGACCTGTGCTCTCACACAGGCTTCTTGGTGGCGGAAGCAACAGTCTTAGCATCTCGTGCAAGTTTCTCAGGTCCGTGCTTTCAGCCGCGGCTCATGCCCGTCTCTGGAGCTCATTTAAGTAGCACTCTTAATCCCCTCTTTTGGGAGGTCTGATGTCTTCTGCCAGCGTTCAGTTGGTGTTCTGCAGGAGTTGTTCCACGTGTAGATGTATTTCTTGTGTGTCTGTGGGGAGGAAGGTGATCTCCACGTCTTACTCTTCTGTAATCTTCCCCTCGTCCCCGAGCTTATTTATTTTATACATAATATTATGTACCTCTTAATCCTCTACTCTGTCTTGATCCTCCTCCCTCCCCTCTCCCCATTGGCAAAAACTAGTTTATTCTCTATATCTGTGAGTCTGTTTGTTTTCATTGTATGCATGCCTTTCTTTAATTGTTTTTGTTTCCACAGATAAATGACATCATAAAGTATTTCTTTTTCTCTGCCTGACTTTTTACTTAGCAAAATAACCTCCAAGTTTATCCATGTTTTTGTAAATGGCAAAATTTCATTCAATTTTATTGCTGAGTATTTTTCCCTTGTTTGTATGTGTGTGTGTGTGTGTGTGTGTGTGTGTGTGTGTGTGTGTATTTAATTTTCTTTATCCATTCATCTGTTAATGGACACTTAGGCTTTTTCCACATCTTAACAATTGTAAACAGAGCTGCAAAGGACGTTGGGTGCTAGTATTTGTTTGAACTAGTATTTTTGTTTCTTTCAAATACATACCTAAGTGTGGAATTACTGGGTCATATGATACTTCTGTTTTTAGTTTTTTAGAAACCTCCGTACTGTTTTCCATAGTGGCTACACCATTTACATTCCCACCAACAATATACAAAGGTTTCCTTTCCTCCACATTCTTGCCAACATTATTTATTTGTGTTCTTCAGATAACAGCCATTTTGAGAGCTGTGAAATGATATCTTGCTGTGGGTTTGATTTGTATTTCTCTATGACAGTGATCTTGAACATCTTTTCATGTACCTGTTACCCATCTATATGTCTTCTTTGGAAAAATATCTATTCAGGACTTCTGACTATTTTTATAATCTGGCTATTTGGTTTTTTTGAAGTTGAGTTGTATAAAATGTTTATATATTTTGGATATTAACCTGTTAACAGTCATATCTTTTGCAAATATTTTCCACCATTCAGGAGGTTTTCTTTTGGTTTTCTTGATGGTTCCTTTTGCTGTGCAAAAGCTTTTAAGTTTAATTAGGTTCCATTTGTTTATATTTGCTTTTATTTCCTTTGCTTTAGCAGAGAGACCCAAAAATATATTGTTATGATATATGTTATAGCGGGTTTTGACTTTGCTTCTCCTAGGAGTTTTATGGTTTCTGGTCTTATATTTATGTCCTTAATCTATTTTGAGTTTTTGTATATGGTGTTAGAGACTGTTGTAATTTCATTCTCTTACATGCAGCTTCAATAAGAAGCACTTATTGAAGAGACTGTCTGTTTTCCATTGTATATTTTTGAATTCATTCTTGTAGTCTAATTGACCATAAGATCCTGGGTATATTTCTGGGCTCTTTATTCTGTTCCACTGATCTATGTATCTACTTTTGTACCAGTACCACAGTGTTTTGAATACTGTCTCTTTGTATTATAGTTTCATGTCAGGGAGCATAATTCCTCCAGCTCTGTTATTCTTTCTCAAGATTGTTTTTGATATTCAGGTGTCTCTTTATCCCATACATATTTAAAAATTATTTTTTTCCATTTCTGTAAACAATGCCCTTGTTAATTTCATAGGATTCCCTTGAATTTGTAAATTGCCTTGAGTAATATGGTCATTTTAACAATATTAATTCTTCCAAATTATGAAAATGGTATATCCTTCCATCTGTGTCTTCTTCAATTTCTTTCAGCTCTGTCTTATAGTTTTCTGAGTACAGGTTTTACCTCCTATGTATGTTTATTTCTAGGTGTTTTTTTCTTTTTGATGCAATTATAAATGGGATTGTTTTCTTAAATTCTCTTACTGATAGTTTGTTTTTAGTGTATAGAAAACCCAGAGATAAACCCATGCACATATGGTCACCTTATTTTTGATAAAGGAGGCAAGAATATACAATGGAGAAAAGACAGCCTCTTTAATAAGTGGTGCTGGGAAAACTGGACAGTTACATGTAAAAGAATGAAATTAGAACACTCCCTAACACCATACACAAAAATAAACACAAAATGGATTAAAGACCTAAATGTAAGGCCAGACACTATCAAACTCTTAGAGGAAAACATAGGCAGAACACTCTATGACATAAATCACAGCAAGATCCTTTTTGACCAACCTCCTAGAGAAATGGAAATTAAAAACAAAAATCAAAAAACAAATGGGACCTAATGAAACTTCAAACCTTTTGCACAGCCAAGGAAACTATAAACAAGACGAAAAGACAATCCTCAGAATAGGTGAAAATATTTGCAAATGAAGCAACTGACAAAGCATTAATCTCCAAAATTTACAAGCAGCTCATGCAGCTCTATAGCAAAAGAACAAACACCCCAATCCAAAAATGGTCAGAAGACCTAAATAGACATTTCTGCAAAGAAGATACACAGATTGCCAACAAACACATGAAAGGATGCACAACATCACTAATCATTATAGAAATGCAAATCAAAACTACAATGAGGTATCACCTCACACCAGTCAGAATGGCCATCATCTAAAAATCTACAAACCATAAATGCTGGAGAGGTTGTAGAGAATAGGGAACCTTCTTGCACTGTTGGTGGGACTGTAAATTGATATAGCCACTATGGAGAACAGAATGGAGGTTCCTTAAAAAATTAAAAATATAACTACCATACAAGCCATCAATCCCACTACTGGGCATATACCCTGAGAAAACCATAGTTCAAAAACTGTCATGTACCAAAATGTTCATTGCAGCTCTATTTACAATAGCCAAGACATGGAAGCAAATTAAGTGTCCATAGACAGATGAATGGATAAAAACATGTGGCACATATATACAATGGAATATTACTCGGCCATAAAAAGAAACGGAATTGAGTTATTTGTAGTGAGGTGCATGGACCTAGAGTCTCTCATACAGATTGAAGTAAGTCAGGAAGAGTAATACAAATACCGTATGCTAATGCATATATATGGAATCAAGAAAAGAAAAAGAGTAAATTGTTCTGAAGAACCTCAGACAGGAAAGGAATAAAGACTCAGACATAGAGAATGGACTTGAGGACACAGGGAGTGGGAAGGGTAAGTTCGGACGAAGTGAGAGAGTGGCATAGACCTATATACACTACCAAATGTAAAATAGATAGCTAGTGGGAAGCAGCTGCATAGCACAGGTAGGTCAGCTTGGTGCTTTGTGACCACTTAGAGGGGTAGAATTGGGTGGGAGGGAGGGACATGCAAGAGGGAGGAGTTATGGGGATATATGTGTATGTATAGCTGATTCACTTTGTTAAAAAGCAGAAACTATTACACCATTGTAAAACAATTATATTCCAATAAAGATGTTAAAAAGAGAGAAATGCAACAGATTTCTGTATATTAATTTTGTATACTGCAACATCACCAAATTCATCGATGAGCTTTAGTAATTTTTTGTTGGTGATGTTAGGATTATGCTTGATCTTTTATTTCTTTCTTTTAATCTGGTTGGTGTGCTTAGGACTTCCAAACCTATGTTGAATAAATATGGTGAGAGAGGGGCGGTGGAAAGATGGTGGAGGAGTAAGATGCGGAGATCACCTTCCTCCCCACAAATACACCAGAAATACATCTACATGTGGAACAGCTCCTACAGAACACCTACTGAATGCTGGCAGAAGACCTCACACCTCCCAAAAGGCAAGAAACTCCCCACATACCTGGGTAGGGCAAAAGGAAAAAAAAAATTAAAAACAGAGACAAAAGAATAGGGACGGCACCTGCACCAGTGGGAGGGAGCTGTGAAGGAGGAAAGGTCTCCACACACTAGGAAGCCCCTTCACGGGCAGAGATTGCGGGAGGCGGAGTGGGGAGCTTCGGAGCCATGGAGGAGAGCACAGCAACAGGGGTGCGGAGGGCAAAGCGGAGAGATTCCCGCATAGAGGATCGGTGCCGACCGGCACTCACCAGCCCGAGACAGGTGTGTGCTCACCCGCCGGGACAGGCGGGGCTGAGAGCCGAGGCTCGGGTTTCGGTCAGAGCTCAGGGAGAGGACTGGGGTTGGCGGCTTGAACATAGCCTGAAGGGGTTAGTGCCCCACGGCTAGCCGGGAGGGAGTCCGGGGAAAAGTCTACACCTGCTGAGGAGGCAAGAGACTTTTTCTTCCCTCTTTGTTTCCTGGAGCATGAGAAGAGGGGTTTTAAGAGCGCTGCCTAAAGGAACTCCAGAAACGGGCGTGAGCCGCAGCTAAAAGCACGGACATGGGCACGAGCCGTGGCTAAAAGCATGGACCCCAGAGACGGGCAGGAGACGCTAAGGCTGCTGCTGCCACCACCAAGGGGCCTGTGTGCGAGCACAGGTCACTATCCACACCCCTCTTCCGGGGAGCCTGTGCCCCCCGCCACTGCCAGGCTCCCGGGATCCAGGGACAACTTCCCAGGGAGAACACATGGCGGGCCTCAGGTTGGTGCAACATCATGTTTAGTTCTGCTGCCGCAGGCCCGCCCCGCACTGAGTGCCCCTCCCTCCCCCCGGCCTGAGTGCGCCAGAGCCCCCGAGTCAGCGGCTCCTTTAAGCCCGTCCTGTCTGAGCAAAAAACAGACGCCCTCCAGTGACCTACACGCAGAGGCAGGGCCAAATCGAAAGCTGAGCCCCTGTGAGCTGTGAGAACAAAGAAGAAAAAGGGAAATCTCTCCCAGCAGCCTCAGAAACAGCGGATTAAAGCTACACAATCAACTTGATGTACCCTGCCTCTGTGGAATACATGAATAGACAGCGAATCATCCCAAATTGAGGAGGCGGACTTCTAGAGCAAGATCTATGATTTTTTCCCCTTTTCCTATTTTTGTGAACGTGTATGTGTATGCTTGTGTGTGAGATCTTGTCTGTATAGGTTTGCTTCCACCATTTGACCTAGCATTCTATCCGTCAATTGTTTTTTTTTTTTTAATTTTTATCTTAATAATTAATTTTAATTTAAAGAACTCTATTATACTTTACCTTCTTTCTATCTTTCCTTCCTTCCTTCCCTCCTTTAGACAACGAATCATCCCAAATTGAGGAGGTGGACTTGGAGAGCAAGTTTTATGATTTTTTCCCCTTTACCTCTTTTTGTGAGGGTATATGTGTATGCTTCTATGTAAGATTTGGTCTCTATAACTCTGCTTCCACCATTTGTCCTAAGGTTCTATCTGTCCCTTTTTTTTTCTCTAAATAATTATGTTTTTTTAATTCAATAACTTTATTATACTGTATTTTATTTTACTCTATCTTCTTTCTTTCTGTATTTCTTCCTTCCTTCCCTCATTCCTTCCTTCCTTCCCTCCTGCCGCCCTCCCTCCCTCCTTTCTTTCCTCCTTGCCTTCTTCTTTTCTTTTCTTCTTTCTTTTTTTCTTCCTTCCTCCCCTCCTTTCTTTCTTTCTTTCCTCTTTCCTCCTACTTCTACTAATTCTCTCTACTTTCTCTCCCTTTTATTCTGAGCCAAGTGGATGAAAGGCTCTTGCTGCTCCAGCCAGGATTCAGGAATCTGTCTCTGAGGTGGGAGAGCCAACTTCAGAACACTCGTCAACAAGAGACCTCCCAGCCCCACATAATATCAAAAGGCAAAAATCTCCCAGAGATCTCCATCTCAACACCAGCAGCCAGCTTCACTCAACGACCAGCAAGCTACAGTGCTGGACAACCTATGCCAACCATATAGTAAGACAGTAACACAACCCCACCCACTAGCAGAGAGGCTGCCTAAAATAATAATAAGCCCACAGACACCCCCAAAACACACCACCAGACGTAGACCTGCCCACTAGAGAGACAAGATCTAGCCGCATACACCACAACAGAGGCACTAGTCCCCTCCCCCAGGAAGCCTACACAACCCACTGAACAAACCTTAGCCACTGGAGACAGACATCAAAAACAACGGGAGCTACGAACTTGCAGCCTGCAAAAAGGTGAACCCAATCACAGTAAGATAAGCAAAACAAGAAGACAGAAAACCACACAGCAGATGAAGGAGCAAGATACAAAGGCAGCAGACATAACAAATGAAGAGGAAATAGGCAGTCTACCTGAAAAAGAGTTCAGAATAATGATAGTAAAGATGATCCAAAATCTTGGAAATAGAATGGACAAAATGCAAGAAACTGTTAACAAGGACCTAGAAGAAATAAAGATGAAACAGACAATGATGAACAACACAATAAATGAAATGAAAACTACTCTAGATGGGATCAATAGCAGAATAAATGAGGGAGAAGAACGGATAAGTGAACTGGAAGATAAAATAGTGGAAATAACTACTGCAGAGCACAATAAAGAAAAAAGAATGAAAAGAACTGAGGACAGTCTCAGAGACCTCTGGGACAACATTAAACACACCAACATTCGAATTATAGGGGTTCCAGAAGAAGAAGAGAAAAAGAAAGGGACTGAGAAAATATTTGAAGAGATTATAGTTGAAAACTTCCCTAAGATGGTAAAGGAAATAGTTAATCAAGTCCAGGAAGCACAGAGAGTCCCATACAGGATAAATTCAAGGAGAAATACGCCAAGACACATATTAATCAAACTGTCAAAAACTAAATACAAAGAAAGCATATTAAAAGCAGCAAGGGAAAAACAACAAATAACACACAAGGGAATCCCCATAAGGTTAACAGCTGATCTCTCAGCAGAAACTCTACAAGCCAGAAGGGAGTGGCAGGACATACTGAAAGTGATGAAGGAGAAAAGCCTGCAACCAAGATTACTCTACCCAGCAAGGATCTCATTGAGATTTGATGGAGAAATTAAAACCTTTACACACAACCAAAAGCTGACAGAGTTCAACACCATCAAACCAGCTTTACAACAAATGCTAAAGGAACTTCTCTAGACAAAAACGCAAGAGAAGGAAAAGTCCTATAATAACAAACCAAAAACAATTTAGAAAATGGGAATAGGAACATACATATCGATAATTACCTTAAATGTAAATGGACTAAATGCTCCCACCAAAAGACACAGATTGGCTGAATGGATACAAAAACAAGACCCATATATATGCTGTCTACAAGAGACCCACTTCAGACCTAGAGACACATACAGACTGAAAGTAAGGGGATGGAAAAAGATATTCCATGCAAATGGAAACCAAAAGAAAGCTGGAGTAGCAATTCTCATATCAGACAAAATAGACTTTAAAATAAGGACTATCAGAAGAGACAAAGAAGGACACTACATAATGATTAAGGGATCGATCCAAGAAGAAGATATAACAATTGTAAATATTTATGCACCCAACATAGGAGCACCTCAATACATAAGGCAAAAACTAGCAGCCATAAAAGGGGAAATCGACAGTAACACATTCATAGTAGGGGACTTCAACACCCCACTTTCACCAATGGACAGATCATCCAAAATGAAAATAAATAAGGAAACACAAGCTTTAAATGATACATTAAACAGGATGGACTTAATTGATATTTATAGGACACTCCATCCAAAAACAACAGAATACACATTTTTCTCAAGTGCTCATGGAACATTCTCCAGGATAGATCATATCTTGGGTCACAAATCAAGCCTTGGTAAATTTAAGAAAATTGAAATTATATCAAGTATCTTTTCCGACCACAACGCCATGAGATTAGATATCAATTATAGGAAAAGAGCAGTAAAAAATACAAACACATGGAGGCTAAACAATACACTACTTAGTAACGAAGTGATCACTGAAGAAATCAAAGAGGAAATTAAAAAATACCTAGAAACAAATGACAATGGAGATACAACGACCCAAAACCTATGGGATGCAGCAAAAGCAGTTCTAAGAGGGAAGTTTATAGCAATACAAGCCCACCTTAAGAAGCAGGAAACATCTCGAATAAACAACCTAACCTTGCACCTCAAGCAATTAGAGAAAGAAGAACAAAAAAACCCCAGAGTTAGCAGAAGGAAAGAAATCATAAAAATCAGATCAGAAATAAATGAAAAAGAAATGAAGGAAACAATAGCAAAGATCAATAAAACTAAAAGCTGGTTCTTTGAGAAGATTAACAAAATTGATAAACCATTAGCCAGACTCATCAAGAAAATAAGGGAGAAGACTCAAATCAATAGAATCAGAAATGAAAAAGGAGAAGTAACAACTGACACTGCAGAAATACAAAAAATCATGAGGGATTACTACAAGCAACTCTATGCCAATAAAATGGACAATCTGGAAGAAATGGACAAATTCTTAGAAATGCACAAACTGCCAAGACTGAATCAGGAAGAAATAGAAAATATGAACAGACCAATCAGAAACACTGAAATTGAAACTGTGATTAAAAATCTTCCAACAAACAAAAGCCCGGGACCAGATGGTTTCACAGGCGAATTCTACCAAACATTTAGAGAAGAGCTAACACCAATCCTTCTCAAACTCTTCCAAAATATAGCAGAGGGAGGAACACGCCCAAACTCATTCTACGAGGTCACCATCACCTTGATACCAAAACCAGACAAGGATGTCACAAACAAAGAAAACTACCGGCCAATATCACTGATGAACATAGATGCAAAAATCCTCAACAAAATACTAGCAAACAGAATCCAACAGCACATTAAAGGGATCATGCACCATGATCAAGTGGGGTTTATTTCAGGAATGCAAGGATTCTTCAATATACGCAAATCTAACAATGTGATAAACCATATTAACAAATTGAAGGAGAAAAACCATATGATCATCTCAATAGATGCAGAGAAAGCTTTCAACAAAATTCAACACCCATTTATGATAAAAAACCCTGCAGAAAGTAGGTGTAGAGGGAACTTTCCTCAATATAATAAAGGCCGTATATGACAAGCCCACAGCCAACATCATCCTCAATGGCAAAAAGCTGAAAGCATTGCCACTAAGGTCAGGAACAAGACAAGGTTGCCCACTCTCACCACTCTTATTCAACATAGTTTTGGAAGTTTTAGCCACAGCAATCAGAGAAGAAAAGGAAATAAAAGGAATCCAAATCGGAAAAGAAGAAGTAAAGCTGTCACTGTTTGCAGATAACATGACACTATACATAGAGAATCCTAAAGATGCTACCGGAAATCTACTAGAGCTAATCAATGGATTTGGTAAAGTAGCAGGATACAAAATTAATGCACAGAAATCTCTGGCATTCCTATATACTAACGGTGAAAAATCTGAAAGTGAAATCAAGAAAACACTCCCATTTACCATTGCAACAAAAAGAATAAAATATCTAGGAATAAACCTACCTAAGGAGAGAAAAGACCTGTATGCAGAAAATTATAAGACACTGATGAAAGAAATGAAAAATGATACAAACAGATGGAGAGATATACCATGTCGTTGGATTGGAAGAGTCAACATTGTGAAAATGACTCTACTTCCCAAAGCAGTCTATCGATTCAATGCAATCCCTATCAAATTACCGCTGGCATTTTTCACAGAACTAGAACAAAAAAGTTCACAATTTGTATGGAACCACAAAAGCCCCCGAATAGCCAAAGCAATCATGAGAACAAAAAATGGAGCTGGAGGAATCAGGCTGCCTGTCTTCAGACTATACTACAAAGCTACAGTAATCAAGACAGTATGGTACTGGCACAAAAACAGAAAGATAGATCAATGGAATAGGATAGAAAGCCCAGAGATAAACCCACACACATATGGACACCTTATCTTTGATAAAGGTGGCAGGAAAGTATAGTGGAGAAAGGACAGCCTCTTCAATAAGTGGTGCTGGGAAAACTGGACAGGTACATGTAAAAGTATGAGATTAGATCACTCCCTAACACCATACACAAAAATAAGCTCAAAATGGATTAAAGACCTAAATGTAAGGCCAGAAACTATCAAACTCTTAGAGGAAAACATAGGCAGAATACTCTATGACATAAATCGCAGCAAGATCCTTCTTGTCCCATCTCCTAGAGTAATGGAGATAAAAGCAAAAATAAACAAATGGGACCTAATGAAACTTCAAAGCTTTTGCACAGCAATGAAACCATAAACAAGACCAAAAGACAACCCTCAGAATGGAAGAAAATAATTGCAAATGAATCAACTGACAAAGGATTAATCTCTAAAATTTACAGGCAGCTCATGCAGCTCAACAACAAAAAAACCAACATCCCAATTCAAATATGGGCAGAAGACCTAAATAGACATTTCTCCAAAGAAGATATATAGATTGCCAGCAAACACATGAAAGAATGCTCAACATAATTAATCATTAGAGAAATGCAAGGCAAAACTACCATGAGATATCATCTCACACCAGTCATAATGGCCATCATCAAAAAATCTAGAAACAATAAATGCTGGAGAGGGTGTGGAGAAAAGGGAACACTCTTGCACTGCTGGTGGGGATATGAATTGGTTCAGCCACTATGGAGAACAGTATGGAGGTTCCTTAAAAAACTACAAATAGAACTACCATATGACCCAGCAATCCCACTACTAGGTATATACCCTGAGGAAACCATAGTTCAAAAAGGGTCATGTACCAAAATGTTCATTGCAGCTCTATTTACAATAGCCCGGAGATGGAAACAGCCTAAGTGCCCATCGTCAGATGAATGGATAAAGAAGATGTGGCACATATATACAATGGAATATTACTCAGCCATAAAAAGAAATGAAATTGAGCTATTTGTAATGAGGTGGATAGATCTAGAGTCTGTCATACAGAGTGAAGTAAGTCAGAAAGAGAAGGACAAATACCGTATGCTAACACATATATATGGAATTTAAGAAAAAAAAATGTTATGAAGAACCTAGGGTTAAAACAGGAATAAAGACACAGCCCTACTGGAGAACAGACTTGAGGATATGGGGAGGGTGTGGGTGAGGTGTGATAGGGCGAGAGAGAGACATGGACATATATATACTAACAAACGTAAGGTAGATAGCCAGTGGGAAGCAGCCGCATGGCACAGGGAAACCGGCTCGGTTCTTTGTGGCTGTCTGGAGGGGTGGAATAGGGAGCGTGGGAGGGAGGGAGACAAAGAGGGAAGAGATATAGGAACATATGTATATGTATAACTGATTCTCTCTGTTATAAAGCAGAAACTAACACACCATTGTAAACCAATTTTACCCCAATAAAGATATGAAAAAAAATTATTCCAGCATTATTTATTGAATTATCTGTATTGTTCCACTGCTCTGTGAAGTAACTGTCATTGTATAATAAAATTTTCCTATATTCATCGATTCATAAAAGAAAAAGAAACGAAATGATGCTTGCTGTGGGTTTGTCATATATGACCTTTGTTATGTTGAGGTATGTTCCATCTATGTGCATCTTCTGGACAGATTTTTTAAATAAATTTATTTGTTTATTTATTTATTTGGCTGTTTTGGATCTTTGTTGTTGTCCACGGGCTTTCTCTAGTTGTGTCGAGCAGGGGTTACTCTTCATTGTGATGTGAGGACTTCTCATTGTGGTGACTTCTCTTGTTGTGGAGCACGGGCTCTAGGCATGTGGGCTTCAGTAGTTACAGCACGTGAGCTCAGTAGTTGTGTCTAATGAGCTCTAGAGTACAGGCTCAGTAGATGTGGCACGTGGGATCTACCTGGACCAGTGTTCTAACCCATGTCTCGGGCATTGGCAGGTAGATTCTTAACCACTGTTTCACCAGGCAAGTCCCCTGTCATGTTTTTATCTTAAATGAGTGATGAATTTTGTCAAAAGCTTCTTCTGCATCTATTGTGATGATCATATGGTTTTTATATTTCAGTTTGTTAATGTGGTGTATCACATTCATTGACTTACATATGTTGAAGAAACCTTGCATCCCTAGGATAAATCCCACTTGATCATGATGTATGGTACTCTTAATGTGTTGTTGGTTTCAGCTTGGTAGTATTTTGTTGAAGATTTTGTGTCTATGCTCATCAGTGATATAGGCCTGTAAATTTATTTTTTTGTAATATTTTTGTTTTTGCTTTCAGAGTGATGCTAGCCTCATAGATTGATCTTGGGAGTCTTCCTGTTTCTGCAGTTTTTTGGAAGAGTATCAGCAGATAGCTGTTAACTCTTCTCAAAAATGTTTGACAGAAGCTGTGCATCTATCTGGTCCTGGACTTTTGTTTGCTGGGAGTTTTTAAATCACAGATTCGATCAGTACTTCTTATTGGCCTGTTCATATTTTCTATTTCTTCCTGGTTCAGTCTTAGAAGGTTGTACCTCTCTGAGATTTTGTCTATTTCTTCCAGGTTGTCCACTTTATTGGCGTATAGTTGCTTGTAATAATCTTTTATGATCTTTTGTATTTCTGTGGTGTCTGATGTAACTCTCCTTTTTCGTTTCTAAATTTATTGATTTGAATCCTCTCCCTTTTTTCTTGATGAGTTTGGCTAAAAGTTTGTCATTTTTTTTTATCTTCTCAAAGAACCAGCTTTTAGTTTCATTGATCTTTGCTATCATCTTCTTCATCTCTATTTCAGTTGTTTCTATTCTGATCTTTAAGATATCTCTCCTTCTACTAACTTTGGGTGTTGTTGGTTCTTCTTTCTCTAATTGCTTTAGGTGTACAGTTAGTTTTTTTTATTTGAGATTTTTTTATTTCCTGAGTTAAGATTGTAATGCTATACACTTCCATCTTAAAACTGCTTTCACTGTGTCCCATGGATTTTGGATTGTTGAGTTTTCATTATCATTTGTCTCTAGGTATTTTTTGATTTCCTCTTTGATTTATTCAGTGATCCATTGTTTGTTTGGTAACATATTGTTTAGCCTCCATGTGTTTGTGTTTTTTACAGTTTTCTTTTCCTGTAATTGATTTCTAATCTCATAGCATTGTGGTTGGAAAAGATGCTTGGTATGACTGCAATTTTCTTAAATTTACTGAAGCTTGATTTGTGACCAAAGATTTGAACTATTCTGGAGAATGTTCAGTGTGCAGTTGAGAAGAAAGTGTATTCTGCTGCTTTCAGATGGAATGTCCTGTAAATATTAGTTAAGTCTATCTAGTCTAATGTGTCACTTGAGGCTTTTGTTTCCTTATTAATTTTCTGTCTGGATTATCTCTCCATTGGTGTAAGTGGGCTTTTATTTCCCCCACTATTATTGTGTTACTGTTGATTTCCCATTTTATGGCTGTTAGTATTTGCCTTACATATTGAGATGCTCCTATGTTGTGTGCATATATATTTACAACTGGTATATCTTCTTCTTGGATTGATCTGCTGGTGATTATGTAGTGTTTTTCCTTGTCTCTTGTAACAGTCTTTTTTAAAAAAATCTATTGTGTCTGATACGTGTATTGCTACTCCAGCTTTCTTTTGGTTTCCATTGGCATGGAATATTTTTTCCATCCCCTCAGTTTCAGTATGTATGTGTCCCTAGGTCTGAAGTGGGTCTCTTGTAGATAGCATGTATACAGGTCTTATTTTTGTATCCATTCACCCAGTCTGTGTCTTTTGGTTGGAACATTTAATCCATTTACATTTAAGATAATTATCAATATGTACGTTCCTATTACCATTTTCTTAATTGTTTTGGATTTGTTATTGTGGGTCTTTTTCCTTCACTTTCTCTTTTGTTCTCTTGTGGTTTGATGACCATTTTTGGTGTTGTGTTTGGGTTGCTTTTACTTATTTTTGTGTTTATCTTTTGTAGTTGTTAGGTTTCCTGTTCCCTTGAGGTTTTGATGTAGCACTCTCTCTCTCTCTCTCTCTCTCTCTCTCTCTATATATATATATATATATATATATATATATATATATATATATAGTTGTTTTATGTTGCTTCTCTCTTAATTTCAGGCACAGTTCCCATTTTCTGCATTTGTACTCTTCTCATGGTTTCAAGTTTTGATATCATATTTGTGTGTGTATTATTTCCTCCTTTTACTGTATATTTGCCTTTACCAATGAGCTTTCCCATTTGTGATTTTCTTGGTTTTAATTGTCACCTCTTTTTTTCCCTGCCTAGAGTAACTTCTTTAGTATTTGTTGTAAAGCTGGTTTGGTGGTGCTGAATTCTCTTAGCTTTTTCTTCTCTCTAAAGATTTTTATTTCTCCATCAAATCTGAATGAGAGACTTGCTGGGTAAAGTATTCTTTTCTGTAGGTTTTTTTCTTTCATCACTTTAAATATATTGTGCCACTCCTTTATGGCCTGCATATTTTCTGCTGAAAGATCAGGTGATAACCTAATGGGGATTCCCTTGTATGCTACTTTTTCTTTTGTTGCTTTTAATATTTTTTCTTTGTATTTAATTTTTGTTAGTTTGATTAATATGTGTCTCAGTGTGCTCCTCCTTGGATTTATCCTGTATGGGACTCTGCACTTCCTGGACTTGAATGAATATTTCCTTTCCCATGTTAGGGAATTTTTTGACTATAATAAATTCAAATATTTTCTCACTCCCTTTCTCTTTCTTTTCTTCTGGGACCCCTATCATTTGAATGCTAGTGCATTTAATCTTGTCCCAGAGGTCTCTGATAGTGTCCTCATTTGTTTCCATTTTTTTTTGTTTTGTGTCAGTGCTTTTGACCATTCTATCTGCCAGCTCACTTATCCATTCTTCTGTCTCAGTTATTCTTCTATTGATACTTCTAGTGTAGTTTTCGTTTCAGTTATTGTATTGTTCATCATTGTTTGTCTGTTTTCTAGTTCTTCTAGGTCCTTGTTAAACTTTTCTTTTATCTTCTTCATCCATGTCTCTGTTTCTTTCCAAGATCGTGGATCATCTTTACTATCATTACTCTGAATTCTTTTTTCAGGTAGTTTGCCTATCTCCCCTTCATTTTGTTGTTCTTACAGGTTTTTATCTTGCTCCTTCATCTGCAAAATATTTCTCTTTCATCTCATTTTGTTTAACTTACTGTTTTTGTGATATCCTTTTTGCAGTTTGAAGGATCATAGTTCCTATAGCTTCTGGTGTCTGCCCCCTGGTAGGTGAGTTTGGTCAGGACCTTGTGCAGGCTTCCTGGTAGGAGGGACTGGTGCACGTCCTCTGGTGGTTGGAGCTGGTTCTTGTCCCTCTGTTGGGCAGGGGTTTGTCAAGTAGTGTTTTTTGGTGTATCTGTGAACTTAGTACTACTTTAGACAGCCTGTCTGCTGAAGGGTGGGGCTGTGTTTCTGTCTTGCTCGTCATTTGGACAGAGGCATTCCAACACTGGATCCTGCAATCTGTTGGATGGGGCCAGGTCTTGGTGCCGAGGTCATGACCTCTGGGAGACCTCACAGCAATTAATATTCTTGAGGGCTGGGAATTCCCTGGGATTCCAGTGGCCAGGATTCAGCACTCGCACCATGGGGGTGCAGTTCTACACCTGGTCAGGAACGAAGATCCCACAAGCTTCACAGTGCAGCCAAAATAAAACAAACAAAAAACACCAAAAAAGAAAACAAATAATAAAAATGAAACAAACAATAAAAAACAAAGAAAACAAAATAACAAAAACCAATGAACAAATGCAAAAAGAAACCTAAAAAACAAAAATTAAAATAAAATAAAGAAATAAAAAATAAATTAAAAAATAAACAAACACAACAATAACAAAATTCCCTGGGGTCTCTGCTACCAGCATCCTTGCCCCTACAGTGTGCTACAGCCAACTCCTGCCTACCCAGGAGACCCTCTATGACGTGTGAGACCTTGTGTGCACCCTCCAAGATTAGAGTCTGTTTCTCCTAGCCCTGTGGGCTCTTAGAGTCAAAACCCACTGGCCTTCTAGACTAGATGTTCTGGGGGTTCTTCATCCCAAGGCCAGACCATCAGACTGTCTTGGAGGGCCATTTTAATGTGGGAACATCCCTGTGTAGCCTGCATGGGTCTATTTTTTTGTTTGTTTTTTGTGCAAGGGCTGTTGAAATATGGATGTCTTCTACCTCTTTCCTCAGTGTATGCTGGCTATTATCACCCTGATAGGTGGTTTGACTGGTGTTGTAGTGACCAGAAAATACCTAGATATTGAGTGGTGACTCTGTTTTGCTGTGTGGTTGTCACTGCCCTGTCAGAGGTGGAGTCTGCTCTCTAGTTGATGGAGTAGAGCCTCCTAGATTAGTTTCTTTGCTATGTTCCTGTTCTGTGGTGCAAGGGATATGGGATTGGAGCACCCCCACTGGGAGAGAAGCCACTGAGTATTCCTCCTCTGAAGCTCTTCACCTGTCAGTGTGTTCTTTTGTGTCACCTTTCACCTGTTGTGCAAGCTCACAGATTACTCTTTTGTTGACACTGCTCTCAGCCCCACCTTAACCGTTTGTATGACGGCATTGGCCCTGGTTTCTCTCAGGCATTGTTTTCACCAGGCCACCAGCATAGATCCTCAAAGGTCAGGCCACAGGATTTCAGTAATCATGGATCTGGACCCATGGTGGGTGCCATAGGAGCAGCTTCTACTTTGGCCTGGCCCAACCCCCACATGTGTGTCCCCACAAAGTCTAGAGTTGACAAAGCTAGACCTGTCTTGGCTGTGGGAGCATTTCTTGTCCATTCATATGTTCTGTAGGTGCTGAGTTTACAAAGCAGGTCATGGGGGTGTCAATCCATGATTTGCACACCTACAAGGATAGATTTCAGATTTTCTTCTTTAGATCCCCTGGGGATCAGCTGTGCTTTCTTCCCCACCTCTGCATGTGGGCCACCCACAAGGTTCTGCTCTCCAGGCTGTCCCAGAGCACATGAGTCCACCCCGGTAAGGAGGGGGCATGGAGGCAGCAGCAGGGAGGTTTGCAGGAGCCCTAGTGGAAATGGAGCATGTGGGGTAGCTGGCAGCCATGTATGCAAGACAGCTGGCCCTGGGTGGTTATGCAGCACAAGGGGGAGCTGTACAGTGCGAGAAAGCCTGCCTTCACCAGGGCCCTTCTTAGTGCCTGGTCACGGGAGTGAGAGAGCCATGCTTATCTAACTTTAGAATCAAGATCTCTTGGGCCTTGAAAGAAAGCTGGGAAGCTTTAACTCTTTTTCTATTTTCTGGAACAATTTTATAAAATACGAATTAACTCTTCCTTAAACACTAGTTGAACTAACCTCTAGTTGTCTGGAACTAGATATTGCCGGTGGTTGTGGGGGTGGAGGTGGGGGGAGGTATTTAAATACCATTTCAATTTCTTTAATATTATTGGTCTAAATTTTCTTCACCAAGTGTGGTAAGTTATATTTTTCTAGAAAGTGTATCCATTTTATTTTGGATACATTTATTAGCACACCGTTCATAATTAAATTCTGTTTTCTCAGTCTCTGTTGTTTTCAACAGTTATTCGTCTTTCTCTATGTATTTTCTTTATTTGCATTTTCTCTGTATTTTTCCTGTGCAGTCTTGTTAAAGGAGTGACTTTTAAAATAAATTTTATCAAAACAGCAAGTTTTGATTTTGTTACTTGATATTTAAATGGTGTTGTTTCTCTATTTCAACTCTATCTACTCAAATCGTTATTATTTTATGCATATATTGGACTTTCTCTGTTCCTTTGTTTGGGAAGCAGCTTCTTCTGTTGAATGAATAAATCATTTAGGGTAGTTTCTATTGTTTCAGATTTTTTTTCCTATGATACAATTTTTAATTAATATTTGAATAGTAGGACTTTTAAAAAATAAATATATTTATTTTTTACTTTTTAATTTTTTGTTTACAATTTATTGGAGTATAATTTCTTTACAATGGTATGTTAATTTCTGCTTTATAACAAAGTGAATCAGTTATACATATACATATGTTCACATATCTCTTCCCTCTTACGTCTCCCTCCCTCCCACCCTCCCTAGCCAACACCTCCAGGTGGTCACAAAGCACCAAGATGATCTCCCTGTGCTATGCGGCTGCTTCCCACTAGCTATCTACCTTAGTTTGGTAGTGTATATATGTCCATGTCTCTCTCTCACTTTGTCACAGCTTACCCTTCCCCCTCCCCATATCCTCAAGTCCATTCTCTAGTAGGTCTGTGTCTTTATTCCTGTCTTACCCCTAGGTTCCTCATGACATTTTTTTTCTTATATTCCATATCTATGTGTTAGCATACGGTATTTGTCATTCTCTTTCTGACTTACTTCACTCTGTATGACAGACTCTAGGTCTATGCACCTCATTACAAATAGCTCAATGTCGTTTCTTTTTATGGCTGAGTAATATTCCATTGCATATATGTGCCACATTTTCTTTATCCATTCATCAGATGATGGACACTTAGGATGTTTCCATCTCCTGGCTATTGTAAATAGAGTTGCAATGGATATTTTGGTACATGACTCTTTTTGAATTATGGTTTTCTCAGGGTATATGCCCAGTAGTGGGATTGCTGGGTCATATGGTAGTTCAATTTGTAGTTTTTTTAAGGAACCTCCATACTGTTCTGCATAGTGGCTGTACCAATTCACATTCCCAACAGCAGTGCAAGAGTGTTCCCTTTTCTCCACACTCTCTCTAGCATTTATTGTTTCTAGATATTTTGATGATGGCCATTCTGACTGGTGTGAGATGATATCTCATTGTAGTTTTGATTTGCAATTCTCTAATGATTAATGATGTTGAGCATTCTTTCATGTGTTTGTTGGCAGTCTGCATATCTTCTGAACTGATTTTTATGATTTCTTTCCTTCTGCTAAATTTGGGCTTTTTTTGTTCTTCTTTCTCTAATTGCTTGAGGTGAAAGGTTAGGTTGTTCATTCGAGATGTTTCCTGCTTCTTAAGGTGGGCTTGTATTGCTATAAACTTCCCTCTTAGAACTGCTTTTGCTGCATTCCATAGATTTTATGTTGTCATGTCTCCATTGTCATTTGTTTCCAGGTATTTTTAAATTTCCTTTTTGATTTCTTCAGTGATCATTTTGTTAATAAGGAGTGTATTGTTTAGCCTGCATGTGTTTATAATTTTAACAGATCTTTTCCTGTAATTGATGTGTAGTCTCATAGCATTGTTGTTGGAAAAGATACTTGATACAATTTCAATTTTCTTAAATTTACTAAGACTTGATTTGTGACCCAAGATATGATCTGTCCTGGAGAATGTTGCATTAAGCACTTGTGAAAAATGTGTATTCTGTTCTTTTTGGATGGAATGTCCTAAAAATATCAATTAAGTCCATCTTGTTTAATTTATCATTTAAAGCTTGAATTTCCTTATTTATTTTCATTTTGGTTGATCTGTCCATTGGTGAAAGTGGGGTGTTGAAGTCCCCTACTGTGAATGTGTTACTGTCGATTTCCCCTTTTATGGCTGTTAGTATTTGCCTTATGTATTGAGGTGCTCCTATGTTGGGTGCATAAATATTTACAATTGTTATATCTTCTTCCAGGATCGATCCCTTGATCAGTATGTAGTGTCCTTCTTTGTGTCTTCTAATAGTCTTTATTTTAAAGTCTATTTTGTCTGATATAAGAATTGCTACCCCAGCTTTCTTTTGGTTTCCATTTGCATGAAATATCTTTTTCCCTCCCCTTACTTTCAGTCTGTATGTGTCTCTAGGTCTGAAGTGGGTCTCTTGTAGACAGCAGATATATGGGTCTTGTTTTTGTATCCGTTCAGCCCATCTGTGTCTTATGGTGGGAGCATTTAGTCCATTTACATTTAAGGTAATTATCGATATGTATGTTCCTATTCCCATTTTGTTAGTTGTTTTGGGTTCGTTACTTTAGGTCTTTTCCTTCTCTTGTGTTTCTTTCATAGAGAAGTTCCTTTAGCATTTGTTGCAAAGTTGGTTTGGTGGTGCTGAACTGTCTCAGCTTCTGCTTGTCTCTAAAGGTTTTAATTTCTCCATCAAATCTGAATGAGATCCTTGCTGGATCAAGTAATATTGGTTGCAGGTTTTTCTCCTTCATCACTTATAATATGTCCTGCCAGTCCCTTCTGGGTTGCAGAGTTTCTGCTGAAAGGTCAGCTGTTAACCGTATGGGGATGCCCTTGTGTGATATTTATTGTTTTTCCTTTGCTGCTTTTAATATGTTTTCTCTGTATTTAGTTTTTTGCAGTTTGATTAATATGTGTCTTGGCATGTTTCTCCTTGGATTCATCCTGTATGTGTCTTTGTGTGCTTCCTGGACTTGATTAACTATTTCCTTTCACATATTAAGGAATTTTTCAACTATAATCTCTTCAAATATATTCTCAGTCCCTTTCTTTTTCTCCTCTTCTTCTGGAACCCTTATAATTCGAATGCTGGTGAGTTTTATGTTGTCCCAGAGGTCTCTGAGACTGTCCTCAGTTCTTTTCATTCTTTTTTCTTTATTCTGCTCTGCAGTAGTTATTTCCACTATTTTATCTTCCAGGCCACTTATCAGTTATACATATACGTATGTTCCTATATCTCTTCCCTCTTGCGTCTCCCTCCCTCCCACCCTCCCTATCCCACCCCTCCAGGCGGTCACAAAGCACCGAGCTGATCTCCCTGAGCTATGCGGCTGCTTCCCACTAGCTATCTACCTTACGTTTAGTACTGTATATATGCCTGTGCCTCTCTCTCGCTTTGTCACAGCTTACCCTTCCCACTCCCGATATGCTCAAGTCTGTTCTCTAGTAGGTCTGTGTCTTTATTCCTGTCATACCCCTAGGTTCGTCATGACATTTTTTTTCTTAAATTCCATATATATGTGTTAACATACGGTATTTGTCCTTCTCTTTCTGACTTACTTCACTCTGTATGACAGACTCTAGATCTATCCACCTCATTACAAATAGCTCAATTTCGTTTCTTTTCAGGGCTGAGTGATATTCCATTGTATATATGTGCCACATCTTCTTTATCCATTCATCCGACAATGGGCACTTAAGTTGTTTCCATCTCCGGGCTATTGTAAATAGAGCTGCAATGAACATTTTGGTACATGACTCTTTTTGAATTTTGGTTTCCTCAGGGTATATGCCTAGTAGTGGGATTGCTGGGTCATATGGTAGTTCTATTTGTATTTTTTTAAGTAACCTCCATACTGTTCTCCATAGTGGCTGAACCAATTCACATTCCCACCAGCAGTATAAGAGTGTTCCCTTTTCTCCACACCCTCTCCAACAATTTTTGTTTGAAAATTTTTTGATGGTGGCCATTCTGACTGGTGTGAGCTGATACAACATTGTAGGTTTGATTTGCATTTCTCTAATGATTCACTAATCACAGGATGTTGAGCATCCTTTCATGTGTTTGTTGGCAATCTGTATATCTCCTTTGGAGAAATGTCTATTTAGGTCTTTTTCCCATTTTTGGATTGGGTTGTTTGATTTTTGCTATTTAGCTGCATTAGCTGCTTGTAAATTTTGGAGATTAATCCTCTGCCACTTGCTTCATTGGCAAATATTTTCTCCCATTCTGAGGGTTGTCTTTTCGTCTTGTTTATGGTTTCCTTTGCTGTGCAAAAGTTTTTAATTTTTATTGGGTCTCATTTGTTTATTTTGGTTTTTTGTCATTATTCTAGTAGGTGGATCAAAAAAGATCTTGCTGTGATTTATGTCAAAGAGTGTTCTTCCTATGTTTTCCTCTAAGAATTTCATAGTGTCTGTCCTTACATTCAGGTCTTTATTCCATTTTGAGTTTACTTTTGTGTATGGTGTTAGGAAGTGTTCTAATTTCATTCTTTTGCATGTAGCTGTCCAGTTTTCCCAGCAGCACTTATTGAAGAGACTATATTTTCTCCATTGTATATTCTTGCCTCCTTTTTCATAGATTAGGTGACCATAAGTGCGTGGGTTTATCTCTGGACTTTGTGTCTTTTTCCACTGATCTATATTTCTGATTTTGTACCAGCACCACACTGTTTCAATGACTATAGCTTTGTAGTATAGTCTGAAGTCAGGAAGCTTAATTTCTTCAGCTCCATTTTTCTTTCTCAAGATTTCTTTGGCGTTTTAGGTCTTTTGTGTTTCCATACAAATTGTAAAATATTTTGTTCAAATTCTGTGAAAAGTGCCATTGATAGGCCATTTGATAGGGATTGCATTGAATCTGTAGATTTCTTTGTGTAATATAGTCTTTTTGACAATATTGATCCTTCCAATCCAACAGCATGGTATATCTCTCCAACCATTTTTGTCATCTTTATGTCTTTCATCAGTACCTCATACTTTTCTGTGTATAGGTATTTTGCCTCCTTAGGTAGGTTTATACCTAAGTATTTTATTCTTTTTGATGCAATGATAATTGGGATTGTTTCCTCAATTTCCCTTTCTGATCTTTCATTGTTAGTGTATAGGTGTGTAAGAGATTTTGGTGTATTAATTTTGTATCCTGCAACTTTACCAAATTCGTTGAGGAGTCTAGAAGTTTTCTGGTAACATCTCTAGGATTTTCTGTGTATAGTATCATGTCATCTGCAAACAGAGATATTTTTAATTCTTCTTTTCCTGTTTGGATTCCTGTTATTTCTTTTTCTTCTCTGATTGCCATGGCTAGGATTCCAAAACTTTGTTGAGTAAAACTGGAGTGTGGATATCCTTGTCTTGTTCCTGATCTTAGAGGAAATAACTTTCAGTTTTTCACCATTCAGAATGCCATTTTCTGTGTGTTTGTCATATATGGCCTTTATTACGTTTAGGTATGTTCCTTCTATGCCCACTTTCTGGAGTGCTTTTTATCATAGATGGGTGTTGAATTTTGTCAAAGGTTTTACTACATCTGTGGAGATGGTCATATGTTTTTTACTATTCAGTTTGTTAATGTGGTGTATGACAATGATTTTTATATACTGAAGAATCCATGCACCTCTGGGATAAATCTTACTTTATCATAGTGTATGATCGTTTTAATGTGTTGGATTCGGTTTGCTACTATTTTGTTGAGGATTTTTGTATCTATGTTCATCAGTGCTATTTTTGTTTGTTTGTTTTTGTTTTTGTTTTTGTTTTTTTTGCAGTACACGGGCCTCTCACCATTGTGGCCTCTCCCGTTATGGAGCACAGGCTCCGGACCCACAGGCTCAGCAGCCATGGCTCATGGGCCCAGCCACTCCGCGGCATGTGGGATCTTCCCAGACCGGGGCACGAACCCGTGTCCCCTTCATCGGCAGGTGGACTCTCAACAACTGCGCCACCAGGGAAGCCCCATCAGTGTTATTGACATGTAATTTACTTTTTTATGATATCCTTGTCTGGTTTTGTTATCACAGTGAGGGTTCCCTCCTAGAATGAGCTTGGGAGCATTCCTTCCTCTGCAAATTTTTGGAAGAGTTTCAGAAGTGTCGGTGTTTACCCTTCTCTAAATGTTTGATAGAATTCACCTGTGAAGCCATCTGGTCCAGGACATTTGTTTGTTGGAAGATTTAAAATCACAGTTTCAATTTCATTGCTTGTGATTGCTCTATTCATACATTCAATTTCTTCCACATTCAGACTTGGAAGGTTGTACCTTTCTAAGAATTTGTCCATTTCTTGTAGGTTGTGCATATTATTCGTGTATAGTTGCTTGTAATAGTCTCTTATGACCCCTTCTATTTCTATGGTGTCAGTTGTAATTTCTCATTTTTCATTTCTAATTTTATTGATTTGAGTCCTCTTCCTTTTTATCTTGTTGAGTCTGGCTATAGGCTTATCAATTTTGTTTATCTTCTCAAAGAAATAGCTTTTAGTTTCAGTGATCTTTTCTATTGGTTTCTTCATCTCTATTTCGTTTATTTTTGTTCTGATATTTATGATTTCTTTCCTTCTACTAACTTTGGGTTTTGTTTGTTCTTTTTCTCTAGTTGCTATAGGTGTACAGTTAGGTTGTTTATTTGAGATTTTTCTTGTTTCCTGAGGTGAGATTGTATTGCTATAAACTTCCTTCTTAAAACTGCTTTTGCTGTTTCCCATAAGTCTTGGATTGTCGTGTTTTGGTTTTCATTTGTCTCTAGGAAATTTTAAATTCCCTCTTTGATTTCTTCAGTGATCCGTTGGTTGTTCAGTAACATATTCTTTAGCCTCCATGTGTTTGTGTTTTTTACTATTTATTTTCCCTGTAATTGATTTCTAATCTCATAGCATTGTGCTCAGAAAAGATGTTTCATATGATTTCAATTTTCCTAAATTTACCAAGACTTGATTTGTTACTCAAGATCTGATCTACCCTGGAGAATGTTCCATGTACAGTTGAGAAGAATGTTTGTTCTGCTGCTTTTGCAGAGACTCTCCTATAAATATCAATTAAATCTATCTGGTCTAATGTGTCATTTAAGGCTTGTGTTTCCTTATTATTTTCTGTCTGGATGCTGTGTCCATTGGTTTACGTGGGCTGTTTTTGTCCCCCACTATTATTGTGTTACTGCCAATTTCCCCTCTTATGGCTTGTTAGCATTTTCCTTATATATGGTGGTATTCCTATGTTGGATGCATATATAGTTATAATCATGTATTTTTCTTGTATTGATCCCCTGATCATTTTGTAGTGTCCTTCCTTGTCTCTTGTAACAGTCTTTATTTTAAAGTCTATTGTGTCAGATATGAGTATTTGTACTCCAGCTTTCTTTTGATTTCCATTTGCATGAAATCTCTTTTTCCATCCACTCACTTTCAGTCTGTATGTGTCCCTAGGTCTGAAGTGGGTCTCTTGTATACAGCATATTTAATGGTCTTATTTTTGTATCCATTCAGCCAGTCAATATGTTTTGGTTGGAGCATTTAATCCTTTTAAATTTAAGGTAAGTATTGATATGTATGTTCTTATCACCATTTCCTTAATTGTTTGGTGTTTGTATTTGTGGGTCTTTTTTCTTCACTTCCTCTTTTCTTCTCTTCTATTGTGGTTTGATGACCATCTCTACTGTGGGGTTGAGTTGCTTTTTCTTTTTTCTGTGTCTTTATCTATGGGTGTATTTGTGTTTGCAGTTCCCATGAAGTATTTTTTTAACAACTTTATTGGAGTATAATTGCTTTAAAATGGTGTGTTAGTTTCTGCTTTATAACAAAGTGAATCACTTATACATATACATATGCCTCCATATCTCCTCCCTCTTGCGTGTCCCTCCCACCCTCCCTAACCCACACCTCTGGTGGTCACAAAGAATTGAGCTGATCTCCCTGTGTTATGCTGCTGCTTTCCACTAGCTACCTATTTTACATTTGGTTGTGTATATATGCCCATGCAACTCTCTCACTTTGTCTCAGCTTACACTTCCCACTCTCGGTATCCCCACGTCCATTCTCTACATCTGCATCTTCATTTCTGTCCTGCCCAAGGGTTATTCAGAGCCATATTTTTTTAATGCCACAAATATGTGTTAGCATACGGTATTTGTTTTTCTCTTTTTGACTTACTTCACTCTGTATGACAGACTCTAGGTCCATCCACCTCACTACAAATAACTCAATTTCGTTTCTTTTTATGGCTGACTAACATTCCATTGTATATATGTGCCACATCTTCTTTACCCATTCATCTCCCAATGGACACTTAGGTTGCTTCCATGTCCTGGCTATTGCAAATAGAGCTGCAATGAACATTGTGATACATGAGTCTTTGAATTATGGTTTTCTCAGGGCACATGCCAAGTGTGGGATTGTTGGGTCATATGGTAGTTCTATTTTTAGTTTTTTAAGGATCCTCCATACTGTTCTCCATAGTTGCTGTATCAATTTACATTCCCACCAACAGTGCAAGAGGATTCCCTTTTGTCCACACTCTCTCCAACATTAAATTTTGTAGATTTTTGATGGTAGCCATTCTGACTGGTGTGAGGTGATACCTCGTTGTACTTTTGATTTTGTAGAGAAAGGTACAATCATTTCTCTAATGATTGGTGATAGTGAGGATCCTTTCATGTGTTTCTTAGCAATCTGTATAACTTCTTTGGAGAAATGTCTATTTACGTCCTCTACCCATTTTTGGATTGGGATGTTTGGTTTTTTTTGTTATTGAGCTGCATGAGCTGCTTGTAAATTTTGGAGATTAATCCTTTGTCAGTTGTTTCATTTGTAAATACTTTCTCCCATGCTGATGCTTGCCTTTTTGTCTTGTTTATGGTTTCCTTTGCTGTGCAAAAGCTTTTAAGTTTCTTTACTTTTAAGTAAAGTAAACTTTACTTTTAAGTAAAGTTTTAATGAAACTTTTAAGTTTCATTAGGTCCCATTTGTTTATTTTTGCTTTTATTTCCATTTCTCTAGGAAGTAGGTCAAAAAGGATCTTGCTGTGATTTACATCATAGAGTGTTCTGCCTATGTTTTCCTCTAAGAGTTTTATAGGTCTTTAATCCATTTTCAGGTTATTTATTTATTTATTAAAAAAAATTTAAACAAGTAACATCTTTTATTGCTCTTTGAGAGAAAACATAAATATGAGATATCTTCATAATATAAAAGGGCTTTTCTTCAATCTTTTAAGGATTGATTTTATTATTCAAAAAACTTTATTCATGCTCAGTTGTGACTGTCTATTTGAATAATTGCTTTACTTTTTTTTCACATATACACACACTGTATTTTATTTTTACAAGAGATAAATAAACTGACACCAAGCATTGTAAATGGATGACCACAACAAAGAAAAATGATTGCAATTATCAAACACGAAACACACTCATGCTATGTCATAATATTGACATGCAGTCCAGTAATCCTCCACTGTAACAGTTCCTTTACTTTGCAGTGAATATTGATTTGTACATCTTTTGTCTCTGAGTGCTTGTGGGATTTTTTTTTTAATCCAACAGAAAGTCACAAAAATTATAATCATCCTCATCAGTTCACTCAGTCCCATGTAATTAATTTTTTTTATCTTGATCTTTTGTTAGCACTTTTATGAATTCATCAGTTTTCCATTAGAGTTCTGAAAATGCTTATTCATTCAGTTCAGCAGTATAGTCAGTTACCAGAAAGCTGTACTTGTCAGAGTCTTTTGCATGAATTCCTTGAAGAAGAAAGCCTTTTATAGGAACATTTTTGTAAAAGCATCAGAGTACACACAGAACTCTCTGTAAATGACAAAAGACTTAAAAAGACCACGGTTAAAGATTTGGTGAAAGTTCATAATAATGCAATTGACAAGGAAATTTAGTTATTTCTGAGATATACATTTTAAAGTAATAACTAGAATTATGACTTATAACATTATACCAGAACATATAAGATTTTTAGGAATTTCATGTAATGTCTGAAAGATTTATATTAACATATTTCCATACAAATAACCCAAAGAAAGTTTAGTATTAGTTTTTGTTTATTTGTTTTTTTATACTGCAGGTTCTTATTAGTCATCAATTTTACATATGTCAGTGTATGCATGTCAATCCCAATCACCCAATTCAGCAAACGACCATCCCCACCCCACCGTGGTTTCCCCCCTTGGTGTCCATACGTTTGTTCTCTACATCTGTGTCTCAACTTCTGCCCTGAAAGCTGGTTCATCTTACCATTTTTCTAGGTTCCACATACATGTGTTAATATACGATATTTGTTTTTCTCTTTCTGACTTACTTCACTCTGTGTCACAGTCTCTAGATCCATCCAAGTCTCAACAAATGACTAAATTTCACCCTTTTAATGGCTGAGTAATATTCCATTGTATATATGTACCACAACTTCTTTATCCATTCATCTCTCATTGCGCATTTAGGCTACTTCCATGACCTGGCTATTATAAATAGTGCTACAATGAACATTGCGGTGCATGTATCTTTTTGAATTATGGTTTCCTCTGGGTATATGTCCAGGAGTGGGATTGATGAATCATATGGTAATTCTATTTTTAGATTTGAAAGGAAGCTCCATACTGTTCTCCGTAGTGACTATATCAATTTGCATTCCCACCAACAGCGCAAGAGGGTTCCCTTGTCTCCACACCCTCTCCAGCATTTGTTGTTTGTAGATTTTCTGATGATGCTCATTCTAACTGGTGTGAGGTGATACCTCATTGTAGTTTTGATTTGCATTTCTCTAATAATTAGTGATGTTGAGCAGCTTTTCTTGTGCTTCTTGGCCATCTGTATGTCTTCTTTGGAGAAATGTATTTTTAGGTCTTCTGCCCATTTTTGGATTGGGTTGTTTGTTTCTTTAATATTGAGCTGCATGAGCTGTTTACATATTTTGGAAATTAATCCTTTGTCCACTGATTCGTTTGCAAATATATTCTCCCATTCTGTGGTTTGTCTTTTCATGTTGTTTATGGTTTCCTTTGTTGTGCAAAAGCTTTGAAGTTTCATTATGTCCCATTTGTTTATTTTTGTTTTTATTTCCATTACTCTAGGAGGTGGATCAAAAGAGATCTTGCTGTGATTTATGTCAAAGAGTGTTTTTCCTATGTTTTCCTCTAAGAGTTTTATAGTGTTCTGTCTTATATTTAGGTCTTTAGTCCATTTTGAGTTTATCTTTGTGTATGGTGTTAGGGAGTGTTCTAATTTCATTCTTTTACATGTAGTTATCCAGTTTTCCCAGCACCACTTATTGAAGAGACTGTCTTTTCTCCATTGTATATCTTTGCTTCCTTTGTCATAGAATAGTTGACCATAGGTGTGTGGATTTACCTCTGTGCTTTCTATGTTGTTCCATTGATCTATGTTTCTGTTTTTGTGTCAGTACCATATTGTCTTGATTACTATAGATTTGTAGTATAGTCTGAAGTTAGGGAGTCTGATTCCTCCAGCTCAGCTTTTTTCCCTCAAGACTGCTTTGGCTATTTGGGGCCTTTGGTGTCTGCATACATATTTAAAGATGATTTGTTCTAGTTCTGTAAAAAATGCCATTGGTAATTTGATAGGGATTGCATTGAATCTGCAGATTGCTTTGGGTAATATAATCATTTTCACAGTATTGATTCTTCCAGTCCAAGAATATGGTATATCTCTCCATGTGTTGGTATCATCTTTAATTTCTTACATCAGTGTCATAATTTTCTGCATACAGGTCTTTTGTCTCCATAGGTAGGTTTATTCCTATGTATTTTCTTCTTTTTGTTGCAATGGTAAATGGGAGTGTTTCCATAATTTCTCTTTCAGATTTTTCATCATTATTGTATAGGAATGCAAGAGATTTCTTTGCATTAATTTGGTATCCTGCAACTTTACCAAATTCATTGATTAGCTCTAGTAGTTTTCTGGTGGAATTTTTAGGATTCTTTATGTATAGCATCATGTCATCTGCAAACAGTGACAGTTTTACTTCTCCTTTTTCAATTTGTGTTCCTTTTATTTCTATTTCTTCTCTGATTGCCATGGCTAGGACTTCCACAACTATGTTGAATAATAGTGGTGAGAGTAGTTATCCTTGTCTAGTTCCTGATCTTAGAGGAAATGTTTTCAGTTTTTCACCATTGAGAATGATATTTGCTGTGGTTTTGTCATATATGGCCTTTATTATGTTGAGGTAGGTTCCCTCTATGCCCACTTTCTGGAGATTTTTATCATAAATGGGTGTTGAATTTTGTCAAAACTTTTTCTACAACTATTGAGAGGATTGTATGGTTTTTATTCTTCAATTTGTTAATATGATGTATCACATTGATTGATTTGTGTATGTTGAAGAATCCTTGCATCCCTCGGATAAATCCCACTTGATCGTTGTGTATCATCTTTTAATGTCTTGCTGGATTCTATTCACTAGTATTTTGTTAAGGATTTTTGCATCTATATTCAACAGTGTTATTGGTCTGTAATTTTCTTTTTTTGTAGTATCTTTGTCTGGTTTTGGTATCAAGGTGATGGTGGCCTCATAGAATGAGTTTGGGAGTGTTCCTCCATCTGCTATATTTTGGAAGAGTTTGAGAAGGATAGGTGTTAGCTCTTCTCTAAATGTTTGACAGAATTCACCTGTGAAGCCATCTGGTCCTGGACTTTTGTCTGTTGGAAGATTTTAAATCACAGTTTCAATTTCATTACTTGTGATTTGTCTGTTCATATTTTCTGTTACTTCCTGGTTCAGTCTTGGAAGGTTATACCTTTCTAAGAATTTATCCATTTCTTCCAGGTTGTCCATTTTATTGGCATAGAGTTGCTTGAAGTAGTCTCTTAGGCTGCTTTGTATTTCTGTGGTATCTGTTGTAACTTCTCCTTTTTCATTTCAAATTTTATTGATTTGAGTCCTCTCCCTCTTTTCTTGATGAGTCTATCTAATGGTATATCCATTTTGTTTATCGTCTCAAAGAGCCAGCTTTTGGTTTTATTGATCTTTGCAATTGTTTTGTTTGTTTCTATTTCATTTATTTCTGCTATGATCTTTATGATTTCTTTCCTTCTGCTAACTTTGGGTTTTGTTTGTTCTTCTTTCTCTAGTTCCTTTAGGTGTAAGGTTAGATTTCTTATTTGAGATTTTTCTTGTTACTGAGGTAGGTTTGTATAGCTATAAACTTCTCTCTTAGAACTACTTTTGCTGCATCCCATAGGTTTTGGGTCATCGTGTCTTCACTGTCATTTGTCTTTAGATATTTTTTGATTTCTTCTTTGATTTCTTCAGTGATCTCTTGGTTATTTAGTACCATATTGTTTAGCCTCCATATGTCATTTTTTTACATTTTTCCCCTGTAATTCATTTCTAATCTCATAGTGTTGTATTCAGAAAAGATGCTTGATATTATTTCAATTTTCTTAAATTTACTGAGGCTTGATTTGTGACACAAGATGTGATCTATCCTGGAGAATGTTCCATGCACACTTGAGAAGTGTAATCTGCTGTTTTTGGTTGGTATGTCTTATAAAAATCAAGCAAATCTATCTTGTATATTGTGTCATTTAAAGCTTCTTTTTCCTTATTTATTTTCTTTTTGGATGATCTGTCCATTGGTGTAAGTTAGGTGTTAAAGTCCCCTGCTATTATTGTTTTACTGTTGATATCCTCTTTTAGAGCTGTTAGCCGTTGCCTTATGTATTGTGGTGCTCCTACTTTGTGTGCATCTATATTTATAATTGTTATAACTTCTTCTTGGATTAATCCCTTGATCATTATGTAGTGTCCTTCTTTGTCTCTTTTAAAGTCTTTGTTTTAAAGTCTATTTTGTCTTATATGAGTATTGCTACTCCAGCTTTCTTTTGACTTCCATGTGCATGGAATATCTTTTCCATACCCTCATTTTCAGTCTGTATGTGTCTCTAGGTCTGAAGTGGGTCTCTTGTAGACGGCATATATACTGGTCTTGTTTTTGTATCCATTAAGCAAGCCTGTGTCTTTTGGTTGGAACATTTAATCCATTCACATTTAATCCATTCACATTTATCGATATGTATGTTCCTATGACCATTTTCTTAAATTTTTTTTTCTAGATCCTTTTCTTCTCTCGTGTTTACCACTTAGGGAATATCCTTTAGCATTTGTTGTAGAGCTGTTTTGGTGGTGCTGAATTTTCTTAGCTTTTACTTGTTTGTAAAGCTTTTGATTTCTAAATTGAATCTGAATGAGATCTTTGCCAGCTAGAGTAATCTTGGTAGTAGGTTCTTCCCTTTCATCACTTTAAGTATAACATGTCACTCCCTTCTGGCTTGTAGATTTTCTCCTGAGAAATCATCTGTTAACATTATGGGAGTTACCTTGTATGTTATTTGTCTTTTTTCCCTTGCTGCTTTCAATAATTTTTCTTTGTCTTTAATTTTTGCCAGTTTGATTACTATGTGTCTCAGTGTGTTTCTCCTTGGGTTTATCCTGTATGGGACTTGCTGCACTTCCTGGACTTGGGTGGCTATTTCCTTTCACATGTTAGGGAATTTTTCGACTTTAAATATTCTTCAAATATTTTCTCTGGCCCTTTCTCTCTCTCTTCTCCTTCTGGGACCCCTATAATGCAAATGTTGTTGCACTGAATGTTGTCCCAGGGGTCTCTTAAGCTGCCTTCATTTCTTTGCATTCTTTTTTCTTCAGTCTGTTCCACAACAGTGAATTCCACCATTCTGTCTTCCACGTCACTTATCCGTTCTTCTGCCTAAGTTATTCTGCTATTGATTTCGTCAAGTGTAGTTTTCATTTCAGTTATTGTATTGTCCATCTCTGTTTTTTTGTTCTTTAATTCTTCTAGGTCCTTGTTAAACATTTCTTGTATCTTATCGATCTTTGCCTCCATTCTTTTCCAGAGGTCCTGGATCATCTTCACTATCATTATTCTTAATTCCTTTTCTGGAAGGTTGCCTATGTCCACTTCATTTAGTTGTTTTTCTGGGGTTTTATCTTGTTTGTTCATCTGGTATATAGCCCTCTGCCTTTTCATCTTGTCTGTGTTTCTGTGAATGTGGTTTTTGTTCCACAGGCTGCAGGATTGTAGTTCTTCTTGCTTCTGCTGTCTGTCCTCTGTTGGATGAGGCTATCTAAGAGGCTTGATAGGACGGACTTGTGGTGGGTAGAAGTGACTGTTGCTCTGGTGTGCAGAGCTCAGTAAAACTTTAATCCACTTGACTGTTGATGGGTGCAGTTGGGTTTCCTCCCTGTTGGTCGTTTGGCTGGAGGCAACTGAAAACTTGAGCCTACCTGGACTCTTTGGTGGGGCTAATGACAGGCTCTGGGAGGGCTCACACCAAGATGTACTTCCCAGAACTTCTGCTACCAGTGTCCTTGTTCCCAGGGTGAAACAGAGCCACCCCCCTCCTCTGCAGGAGACCCTCCAATACTAGCAGGTAGGTCTGGTTCAGTCTCCCACGGGGTCACTGCTCCTTTCCCTGGTTCCCAGTGTGCACACTACTTTGTGTGTGTCCTCCAAGAGTGGAGTCTCTGTTTCCCCCATTCCTGTCAAAGTTATGCAATCCATTCCCACTAGGCTTCAATGTCTGATTCTCTAGGAATTCCTCCTCCCATTGCCAGACCCCCAGGTTGGGAAGCCTGACGTGGGGCTCAGAACCTTCACTCTAGTCGGTGGACTTCTGTGGTATAAGTGTTCAGCAGTGTGTGAGTCACCCACCCACCAGTTATGACATTTGATTTTACTTGATTTTGCCCCTTCTACCTTCTCATTGTGGCTTCTCCTTTATCTTTGAATGGAGTATCTTTTTGGTGAGTTCCAGTGTCTTCTTGTCAATGATTGTCCAGCAGCTAGTTGTGTCTGGTGTTCTTGCAAGAGGGAGTGAGAGCACGTCCTTCTACTCCATCATCTTGTTTCCTCTTCCCCAGTTTATTTTTGTGTATCGTATTAAGGAGTGTTCTAATTTCATTCTTTCACATGTAGTTGTCCAGTTTTCCCAGCACTTCTTGAAGAGTCAGTCTTTCCTCCATTGTATATTCTTGTCTCCTTTATTGAAAAAAAAGTTAACCATATGTGTGTGGGTTTATCTCTGGGCTTTCTATCCTGTTCCATTCATGTATATTTCTGTTTTTGTGCCAGTACCATACTGTCTTGATTACTGTAGCTTTTTAGTATAGTCTGAAATCCGGGAGACTGATTCCTCCTGCTCCGTTTTACTTTATCAAGATTGCTTTGGCTTTTGGGGTCTTTTGTGCTTCCATGCAAATTGTGAAATTTTTTGTTCTAGCTTTGTAAAACATGCCATTGGTAATTTGATAAGGATTACATTAAATCTATTGATTGTTTTGGAGTAGTCATTTTACAACACTGATTCTTCCAATCCAAGAACATGATATATCTCTCCATCTGTTTGTATCATCTTTAATTTCTTTCATCAGTGTCTTATAGTTTTCTGCATACAGGTCTTTTGTCTTCTCAGGTAGGTTTATTCCTAAGTATTTTATTCTTTTTGTTGTCATAGTGAATGGGAGGGTTTTCTTAATTTCTCTTTCAGATTCTTCATAATTATTGTATGGGAATGCAAGAGATTTCTGTGCATTAATTTTGTATCCTGCTACTTTACCAAATTTATTGATTAGCTCTAGTAATTTTCTGATAGCTTCTTTAGTATTCTATATGTATATTGTCCTGTCATCTGCAGAAAGTTATAGCTGTACTTCTTCTTTTCTGATTTGGATTCCATTAATTTCTTTCACTTCTCTGATTGCTGTGGCTAAAACTTCCAAATCTATGTTGAATAATAGTGGTGAGAGTGGACAATCTTGTCTTGTTCCTGATCCTAGAGGAAATGTTTTCAATTTCTCACCTTTTAGAATGACGTTGGCTGTGGGTTTGTCATATATAGCCTTTATTATTTATTTAATTTATTATTTATTATTATGTTGAGGCCAGTTCCCTCTATGCTTACTTTCTGGAGGGTTTTTATCATAAATGGGTGTTGAATTGGTGTTGAATTTTGTCAAAAGCTTACTCTGCATCTATTGAGACTATCATATGTATTTTCTCCTTCAATTTGTTAATATGGTTTATCACGTTGGTTGATTTGCATATATTGAAGAATTCTTGTATTCCTGGGTAAACCACACTCGATAATCATGTATGATCCTGTTAATGTGCTGTTGGATTCTGTTTGCTAGTATTTTGTTGAGGATTTTTTAATCTAAGTTCATCAGTGATAAGGCTGTGGTTTTCTTTGTTTGTTATACCTTTGTATGGTTTTGGTATGAGGGTGATGATGGTTTCATAAAATGAGTTTTGGAATGTTCTTCCCTCTGCTATGTTTTGGAAGATTTTGAGAAAGATAGGTGTTAGCTCTTTAAATCGTTGATAGAATTTTCCTTGAAGCCCTCTGCTCCTTGGCTTTTTTGTGTGGAAGATTTTTAATTACAGTTTCGAATTCAGTGCTTGTGATTGGCCTCTTAATATTTTCTATTTCTTCCTTGTTCAGTCTTGGAAAGTTGTGCTTTTCTAAGAATTTGTCCATTTCTTCCACATTGTCCATTTTTTTCGCATATTTTTGCTTGTAGTAATCTCTCATGATCCTTTGTATTTCTGCAGTGTCAATTGTTACTTCTACTTTTTCATTTCTAATACTATTTATTTGAGTCTTCTCCCTTTTTTTCTTGATGAGTATGGCCAATGGTTTATAAATTTTGTTTATCTTCCTAAAGAACCTGCTTTTTAGTTTTATTAGTCTTTGCTAATATTTCCTTCATTTCTTTTACTTTTTTTCTGATATGATCTTTACGATTTCTTTGCTTCTGCTACTTCTGGGTGCTTTTGTTCTTCTTTCTCTAATTTTTTTAAGTGTAAGGTTAGGTTGTTTATTTGAAATCTTTCGTTTATCTTCAGGTAGGATTGTATTGTTATAAACTTCCCTCTTAAAACTGCTTTTGCTGCATCCCATAGGTTTTTCATCATTGTGTCTTCATTGTCAGTTGTTTCTAAGCATTTTTTGATTTCCTCTTTGATTTCTTCAGTGATCTCTTGGTAATTTAGTAGCATATTGTTTAGCCTCCATGTGTTTGTATTTTTTACTGATTTTTTCCTGTAATTGATATATAGTCTCTTAACGTTGTTGTTGGAGTAGATATTTGACACGATTTCAGTTTTCTTAAATTTGCCAAGGTTTGATTTTTGACCCCAGATATGATCTATCCTGGAGAATGTTCCATGAAGTGTAATCTGCTGTTTTTGGATGTCCTATAATTATCAATTAAATCCATGTTTTTTAATGTATCATTTAAAGATTGTGTTTCCTTATTTATTTTCATTTTGGATGATCTCTCCATTGGTGAAAGTGTTGTGTTACTGTTCCCTACTATTATTGTCTTTCTGTTGATTTACCATTTTATGTCTGTTAGCATTTGCCTTATGTATTGAAGTGCTCCTATATTGGGTGCATAAATATTTACAATTGTTATAACTTCTTCTTGGATTTATCCCTTGTTCATCATGTAGTGACCTTCTTTGTCTCTTGTAATAGTCTTTATTTTACCTTCTATTTTGTCTGAAATGGACAAAATATTTATCTTGTTCATTTGTCTGCAACATATTTCTTTGTTGCCTCATATTGTCTAACTTTCTGTGTTTGTGGTCTCCTTTCCAGAGGCTGCAGGATTGTTGTTCTTCTGGCTTCTGGTGTCTAACCCCTGGTGAGTGAGTTTGGTTCTGGTGCTTGTGCAGGCTTTCTGGTGGGTGGGACTGGTGTCAGCCCTCTGGTGGTTGGAGCTGGGTCTTTCTCTGATGGGCAGAGCCATGTCTTAAGGTGTGTTTTGAGGTGGTTGTGAGCTCAGTACGACTTTAGGTAGCCTGTCTTGTGATATGTGGGGCTGTGTTTCTATCTTGGTGGTTGTTTGGTCTGAGGATTTCCAGAACTGGTATCTTCAGATTGTTGGGTGGGGCTGTGTCTTGGTGCTGAAATGTAGACCTCTAGTAGAGCTCACGCTGATCGATATTTCCTGGGGCTTCTGCTACCAGTGTCCCTGCCCTCCCAGTGGGTTATAGTTGACATTTGCCTCCCCAGGAGACCCCACAAGACCCCTAGGTATGTTTAGCCCAGGTTCCTATGGAGTTGCTGCTTTGTGCTGGGTCTTAGTGCATGTGAGACCTTATGTGTGCCCTCCGAGAGTGGAGTCTCTGTGTCTCCCAACACTGTGGAGCTCCTGTACTGAAGACCTTCTGGCTTTCAAGGTTAAATGCTCTGGGGGTTCTTCCATGTGATGCCAGACCATCAGAATCTCTTGGAGGATTATTTTAATATAGGAACGTCCTTGTGTAGCCTGCTTAGGTGAGTATATTTATTTATTTTGTGTGCAAGGGTTGTTTTGTTTTTGGTAGTTAATATTGTCTAATGATTTATTTGTGGTTTTCTCTATACATTATACATTGATACTGTATTATTACTAGTATAACAGAATGGCATAAGTATTATACACATGTACCACACCCAAGAAATATCCACATTTTATACACATAAGAAAAATATTAAGAAAAGGAGAATAATTTTTTCATAAAGAATTGCAAACTCAAGATTATTTAAAATATAAGAACCTTTTTAATGAGCATATTTCAATTACAAAGAAGAGCTCTGCTCACTTTTCTCCTTCACCAACTTCCAAAAGATATTTCAAAATTTGCAAAAATTTCAATATGGCGTTTAGTTTTAATGCTATCAACCTGCATGGAGACAGGTTGTACTACCTTCTTACAGAATACAGTATTTCTACTCTAGGATTTACTGAAGTATGGCTCACATAATTCTGTTCACATGTCAACATTAACCAAGCTAAAAACACTAAGTTCATGCTGTACCTCTAAACTATTCTGTTCAGTGTCTAGAAGGAAGACAGTTTCAGAAGGCCTAGCAAAGGCTTGAGACTGAGAAAAACACAACATCAGGCCCTGATGAGGGAATAGGAGTTTCAATTCTGCCACTACAATTCTTCTTTAACGTTTAGAAGGTACATTTTTTAGTATAGATACATGAAATGTAATGGTAAATAGGGGGTAAAAACATAGTTCCTTATCCTTTTCAGAGGAAAAAAGATAATGAAGCAAAGGACTTCGAACACATTATTCCAAGACTAAATGTTCAGAGATAACCATGATGAGTTATCTCCTGTTGAAAGAACACATAAAAATATTTAGTTTCTTGTATTTTTTAACCACTTGAAGAGACAGTAATTTACCAGTGCCAAACTTTCAAATGAACATTAAAATTGATTTCGGATCTATCTGTGATTTAATTTTCTATCAAAAATATAATGAAGTGAGTATTCTCTGAAACAGGGGGTAGCAATTTAAAATCAGCCAGCATTTGGCATGTTTTGTGTTCTGCTTATGCTCCTTGGCAACAACAATACAGCTAACCAGGATTTTATTTTACTGCTCTTTCTGGGTATGTTTGACAACTCGTTACTACCACACTCTTTTAAAATGGGGCTTCCTCAGTAAGGGATGCAGATACCACACCAAGCCCATAAAACAATCAGTGGGAAGCCTTGACATTGCATTCAAACACCTTTATAAAAAGTGATGTAGGACTTCCCTGGTGGCGCAGTGGTTGAGAGTCCACCTGCCAAGGCAGGGCACACAGGTTTGTGCCCTGGTCCAGGAAGATCCCACATGCCACAGCGTGGCTAGGCCCATGAACCATGGCCGCTGAGCCTGTGCGTCTGGAGCCTGTGCTCCACAACGGGAGAGGCCACAACAGTGAGAGGCCTGTGTACCACAACCTGTGCTGTGCGTCTGGAGCCTGTGCTCCACAACGGGAGAGGCCACAACAGTGAGAGGCCTGTGTACCACAAAAAAAAGAAAAAAAAAGAAAAGAAACGTGATGTAGATGGCTATGTGAAATTTGACGTCTGGGAAGCCCCCATAAAAAACATTTTTTTAAAAAAAAAATCTTTATTGGAGTAAAATTGCTTTCCAATGCTGTGTTAGTTTCTGCTTTATAACAAATTAAATCAGTTATGCATATACATATGTCACCATATTTCTTCCCTCTTGTGTCTCCCTCCCCCCGACCCTCCCTATCCAACCCTTCTAGGCAGTCATAAAGCACCAAGCTGAACTCCCTGTGCTATGTGGCTGCCTCCCACTAGCTATCTATTTTACATTTGGTAGTGTATATAAGTCCATGTCACTCTCTCACTTTGTAGCAGGTTACCCTTCCCCCTTCCTGTATCCTCAAGTCCATTCTCTAGGAGGTTTGTGTCTTTATTCCCATCTTGCCCCTAGGTTCTTGATGACTTTTTTTTTTTTAGATTCCATATATATGTGCTAGCATACCGTATTTGTTATTCTTTTTCTGACTTACTTCACTTTATATGACACACTCTATGTCCATCCACCTCACTAAAAATAGCTCAGTTTCATTTTTTATGGCTGAGTAATATTCCATTGTATATATGTGCCACATCTTCTTTATCCATTCATCTGTTGATGCACACTTAGGTAGCTCCCATGTCCTGGCTATTGTAAATAGAGCTGCAATTAACATTTTGGTACATGACTCTTTGTGAATTATGGTTTTCTCACAGTATATACCCAGTAGTGGGATTGCTGGTTCGTATGGTAGTTCTATTTTTAGATTTTTTAAGGAACCTCCATATTGTTCTCCATAGTGGCCGTATCAATTTACATTCCCACCAATAGTGCAAGAGGGTTCCCTTTTCTCCACAACCTCTCCAGCATTTATTTTTTCTAGATTTTTTGATGGCCATTCTGACCAGTGTCAGATGATATCTCAATGTAGTTTTGATTTGCATTTCTCTAATGATTAATGATGCTGAGCATTATTTCATGTGTTTGTTTGCAATCTGTATATCTTCTTTAGAGAAATGTCTATTTAGCTCTTCTGCCCATTTTTGGATAGGATTTTTGGGGTTTTGATATTGAGCTATATGAGCAGCTTGTAAATTTTGAAGAATAATCCCTTGTCAGTTGCTTCATTTGCAAATATTTATTCCCATTCTGAGGATTGGCTTTACTTCTTGTTCATGGTTTCCTGCAAAAGCTCCTAAGTTTCATTAGGTCCCATTTGTTTACTTTTGTTTTTATTTTGATTTCCCTAGGAGGTGGGTCAAAAAGGATCTTGCTCTGATTTATGTCATAGAATATTCTGCTGAAGTTTTCCACTAAGAGTTTGATAGTGTCTGGCCTTACATTTAGGTCTTTAATCCATTTTGAGTTTATTTTGTGCATGGTTTTAGGGAGTGTTCTAATTTCATACTTTTACATGTACCTGTCCAGTTTTACCAGCACCATTTATTGAAGAGGCTGTCTTTTCTCCACTGTATATTCTTGCCTCCTTTATCAAAGAAAAGTTGACCATATGTTTGTGGGTTTATCTCTGGGCTTTCTATCCTGTCCCATTAATCTATATTTCTGTTTATGTGCCAATACCATACTGTCTTGCTTACCATAGCTATGTAGTATAGTTTGAACTCAGGGAGACAGACTCCTTCATCTCCGTTTTTCTTTCTCAAGATTGCTTTGGCTATTCAGGTTCTTTTGTGTTTCCATACAAATTGTAAATTTTTTGTTCTAGTTCTGTGAAAAATGCCAGTGGTAGTTTGATAGGGATTACATTTGAATCTGTAGATTGCTTTGTGTAGTAGAGTCATTTTCACAAGGCTGATTTTTCCAATCCAAGAACATGGTGTATCTCTCCATCTATTTGTATTATCTTTAATTTATTTCATCAGTGTCTTATAATTTTCTTCATACAGCTGTTTTGTCTCCTTAGATAGATTTATCCCTGGAATTGTATTCTTTTTGCTGCAATGGTAAATGTGAGTGTTTTCTTAATTTCATTTACAGATTTTTCATCATTAGTGTATAGGAATGCAAGGGATTTCTGTGCGTTAATTTTGTATCCTGCTACTTTAGCAAATTCATTGCTTAGCCCTAGTAGTTTTCTGGTTACATCTTTAGGGCTCTCTATGTATAGTGTCAAGTCATCTGCAGATAGTGACAGCTTTACTTCTTCTTTTCCAATTCGGATTTCTTTTATTTATTTTTCTTCTCTGATTGCTGTGGCTAAAACTTCCAAAACTATGTTGAATAATAATGGTGAGAGTGGACAACCTTGTCCTCTTCCTGATCTTAGTGGAACAGGTTTCAGTTTTTCACCACTCAGGATGATGTTGGTTGTGGGTTTGTCATATATGGCCTTTATTATGTTGAGGAAAGTTCCCTCTATGCCTACTTCCTGCAGGGTTTTTATCATAAATGGGTGTTGAAATTGGTCAAAAGCTATCTCTGCCTATTGAGATGATCATAAGGTTTTGCTCCATCAATTTGTTAATATGGTGTAACACACTGATTGATTTGCATATATTGAAGAATCCTTGTTTTCCTGGGAAAACCCCCACTTGATCATGGTGCATGATCCTTTTAATGTGCTGTTGGATTCTGTTTGCTACTATTTTGTTGAAGATTTTTGAATGTATATTCATCAGTGATATTGGCCTGTAGTTTTCTTTCTTTGTGACATCTTTGTCTGGTTTTGCTATCAGGGTGATGATGGCCTCATAGAATGAGTTTGGGAACATTCCTCCCTCTCTTATATTTTGGAAGAGTTTATGAAGGATAGGTGTTATCTCTTCTCTAAATGTTTGGTAGAATTTGCCTGTGAATCCACCTGGTCATGGGCTTTTTTTTATTGAAAGATTTTTAATCATGCTTTCAATTTCAGCGGTTGTATTTAATCTGTTCATATTTTCTATTTCTTCCTGGTTCAGTCTAGGAAGGTTATGCATTTCTAAGAATTTGTCCATTTCTTACAGGTTGTCCATTTTATTGGCTTATAATTGCTTGTGGTGACCTCTCATGATCCTTTGTATTTCTGCAGTGTCAGTTGATACCTCTCCTTTTTCATTTCTAATTCTATTGATTTGAGCCCTCTTTTTTTTCTTGATGAGTCTAGCTAATGGTTTATCCATTTTGTTTATCTTCTGAAAGAACGAGCTTTTAGTTTTATTGATCTTTGCTATCATTTCCTTCATTTCTTTTTCAGTTATTTCTGATTTGATCTTTATGATTTCTTTCCTTCTGTTAACATTCTGGGTTTTTTGTTCTTCTTTCTATAATTGCTTTAGGTGTAAGTTTAGGTTGTTTATTTGAGAGGTTTCTTGTTTCTTAATGTAGTATTGTATTGCTATAAACTTCCCTTTTAGAATTGCTTTTGCTGCATCCCATAGGTTTTGCGTCATTGTGTTTTCATTGTCATTTGTTTCTAGGTATTTTTTGATTTCCTATTTTATTTCTTCAGTGATCACTTCTTTATTAAGTAGTGTATTGTTTAGTCTCCAAGGGTTTGTATTTTTAGGGTTTTTTTCCTGTAATTGATATCTAGTCTCATAGTGCTGTGGTTGGAAAAGATAGTTGGTTCGATTTAAATTTTCTTCAATTTATCAAGGCTTTATTTGTGACCCAAGATATGATCTATACTGGAGAATGTTCCACGAGCACTTGAGAAGAAAGTTTATTCTGTTGTTTTTGGATGGAATGTCCTATAAATATGAATTAAGTTAATTCTGTTTAATGTTTCATTTAAAGCTTGTGTTTCCTTTTTTATTTTCATTTTGGATGATCTGTCCATTGGTGAAAGTGGGGTTAAACTTCCTGACTATGATTGTGTTACTGTCGATTTCCCCTTTTATGGCTGTTAGTATTTGCCTTATGTACTGAGGTGCTCCTATGTTGGGTACATAAATAGTTACATTATTTTTTCTTCTTCCTGGATTGAACCCTTGATCTTTTTGTAGTGTTCTTCTTTGTCTTTTGTAATAGTCTTTGTTTTAAAATCTATTTTGTCTGATATGAGAATCTCTACTGCATCTTTCTTTTGATTTCCATTTGCATGGAATATTTTTTCATCCCCTCACTTTCAGTCTGTATGTGTCCCTAGGTCTGATGTGGGTCTGTTGTAGACAGCATATATACCAGTCTTCTTTTTGTATCTATTCAGCCAGTCTGTGTGTTTTTGTTTGATCCTTTAATCCATTTACATTTAAGGTAATGATCAATATGTATGTTCTTATTACCATTTTCTTAATTGTTTTAGGTTTGCTGTTTTAAGTCTTTTCCTTCTCTTGTGTTTCCAGTCTAGAGAATTGCCTTTAGCATTTCTTGTAAAGCTGGTTTGGTGCTGCTGAATTCTCTTAGCTTTTGCTTGTTTTAAAGGTTTTAATTTCTCCTTCAAATCTGAATGAGATCCTTGCTGGGTACAGTAATCTTCATTGTAGGTGTTTCTCCTTCATCACTTTAAATATGTCCTGCTACTCCCTTCTGGCTTGCACAGTTTCTGCTGAAAGACCAGCTGTTAACCTTATGGGGATTCCCTTGTATGTTATTCGTTGTTTTCTCCTTGCTGCTCTTAATATTGTTTCTTTGTATTTAATTTTTGATAGTTTTATTAAGATGTGTCTTGGTGTGTGTCTTCTTGGATTTATCCTGTGTGGGACTGTCTGTGCTTCCTGGACTTGACTAACTATTTCCTTTCCCACATTAGGGAATTTTTCAACTATAATCTCTTCAAATATATCTCAGTCTCTTTCTTTTCTCTTCTTCTTCTGGGACCCCCATAATTCGAATGTTGGTGCATTTAATGTTGTCCCAGAGGTGTCTGATACTGTCCTCAATTCTTTTCATTCTTTTTTTCTTTATTATGCTCTGCAGTAGTTATATCCACTATTTTATCTTTCAGGCCACTTATCCGTTCTTCTGCCTCAGTTATTCTGCTATCAATCCCTTCTAGAGAATTTTTAATTTCATTTATTTTGTTGTTTATGACTGTTTGTTTGTTCTTTACTTCTGCTAGGTCCTTGTTAAACGTTTCTTGTATTTTCTCCTTTCTATTTTGAAGATTTTCAATCATCTTTACTATCATTTTTCTGAAATCTTTTTCAGGTAAACTGCCTATTTCCTCTTCATTTGTTAGATCTGGTTGTTCTAAGAAGGAAGTTTATAGCAATACAATCCTACCTTAAGCAACAGGAAACATCTTGAATAAACAACCTAACTTTGAACCAAAAGCAATTAGAGAAAGAACAAAAGAACCCCAAAGTTAGCAGAAGGAAAGAAATAATAAAAATCAGATCAGAAATTAATGAAAAAGAAATGAAGGAAACGATAGCAAAGATCAATAAAATTAAAAGGTGGCTTTTTGAGAAGATAAACAAAATTGATAAACCATTAGCCAGACTCATTAAGAAAAAGAGGGAGAAGACTCAAATCAATAGAATTAGAAATGAAAAAGAAGTAACAACTGACACTGCAGAAATACAAAAGATCATGAGAGATTACTACAAGCAACTCTATGCCAATAAAATGGACAACCTGGAAGAAATGGACACATTCTTAGAAATGCACAACCTGCCAAGACTGAATCAGGAAGAAGTAGAAAATATGAACAGACAAATCACAAGCACTGAAATTGAAACTGTGATTAAAAATCTTCCAACAAACAAAATCCCAGGACCAGATTGCTTCACAGGCCAATTCTATCAAACATTTAGAGAAGAGCTAACACCTATCCTTCTCAAACTCCTCCAAAACATAGCAGAGGGAGGAATACTCCCAAACTCATTCTACGAGGCCACTAACACCTTGATACCAAAACCAGACAAGGATGTCACAAAGAAAGAAACCTACAGGCCAATATCACTGATGAACATAAATGCAAAAATCCTCAACAAAATACTAGCAAACAGAATCCAACATCACATTAAAAGGATCAGAAACCACGATCAAGTGGGGTTTATTCCAGGAATGCAAGGATTCTTCAATATATGCAAATCAATCAACGTGATACACCATATTAACAATTGAAGGAGAAAAACCATATGATCATCTCAATAGATGCAGAGAAAGCTTTTGAGAAAACTCAACTCCCATTTATGATAAAAACCCTGCAGAAAGTAGGCATAGACGGAGCTTTCCTCGACGTAATAAAGGCCATATATGACAAACCCACATCTTACATCGTCCTCAATGGTGAAAAACTAAAAGCATTTCCACTAAGATCAGGAACAAGACAAGGTTGCCCATTCTCACCACTCTTATTCAACATAGTTTTGGAAGTTTTAGCCACTGCAGTCAGAGAAGAAAAGGAAATAAAAGGAATCAAAATGAGAAAAGAAGAAATAAAGCTGTCACTGTTTGCAGATGACATGATACTATACATAGAGAATCCTAAAGATGAGACTAGAAAACTACTACAGGTAAAGAATGAATTTGGTAAAGTAGCAGGATACAAAATTAATGCACAGAAATCTCTGGCATTCCTATACCCTAATGATGAAAAGTCTGACAGTGAAATCCAGAAAACACTCCCATTTACCATTGCAACAAAAAGAATAAAATATCTAGGAATAAACCTTCTTAAGGATACAAAACACCTGTATGCAGAAAATTATAAGACACTGATGAAAGAAATTAAAAATTTTGCCTTGCTCCTTCATCTGCTGTTTCTCTGTCTTCTCATTTTTCTTAAATTACTGTGTTTGTGGCTCTCCTTTTTGCAGGCTGCAGGTTCTTAGATCCTGCTGTTTTTGGTGTCTGTCCCCAGTGGCTAAGTTTCGTTCAGTAGGTTGCCTATGCTTCATAGTGGCGGGAACTAGTGTCTGTGTTCCGGTGGATGAGTCTGGATCTTGTCTTTCTGGAGAGCAGGTCCACTTCTGGTGGTGTGTTTTGGGGTTTCTTTGGCCTTATCATGGTTTTAGGCAGCCTCTCTGCTTATGGATGGGGTTTATTCCTGTCTTGGTTTTTGGCATAGGGTGTACAGCACTGTAGCTTGCTGGTCGTTGAGCGGGGATGGGTCTTGGTGTTGAGATGGAGATCTTTTGGAGATTTTCACCATTTGATATTATGTGGAGCTGGAAAGCCTCTTATGGACCAGTCTCTTGTACTTGGCTCTCCCACCTTAGAGGCACAGTCCTGATGCCTGGCTGGAGCACCAAGAGCCTGTCATCCACACAGCTCAGAATGAAAGGGAGAAAAAAAAGAAAGAAGAAGGGAAAATAAAATAAAGTTATAAAAATAAATTTAATTAGAAAAAAATTTTAAGTAATAAAAAATAATATAGAATGAAAGAAGAGAGGAATCAAACCAAAAAACAAATCCACCAATAATAACAAGTGCTAAAAACTATACTGAAACAAACAAACAGACAGACAGAACCCTAAGACAAATGGTAAAAACAAAGCCATACAGACAAAATCACACACAGAAGCATACACATACACATTCACAGAAAGAGAAAAAGTGAAAAAAATTATATTGTTGCTCCCAAATCCACCTCCTCAATTTGGGATTATTCATTGTCTATTCAGGTATTCCAAAGATGCAGGGTACATCAAGCTGTATGTGGAGATTTAATCCGCTGCTCCTGAGGCTCCTGGGAGAAATTTTCCTTTCTCTTCTTTATTCGCACAGGTCCCAGTGTTCAGCTTTGTACCTGGCCCCGCCTCACCATGTACGTCGCCTGACAGCGTCTGTTCTTAACTCAGGCAGGACGGGGTTAAAGGAGCAGCTACTTTGGTGGCTGTGGCTCACTGAGGCCGGGGTGAGGGAGCGGTATGGAATCAGGGGCGAGCCTGCTGTGGCAGAGGCTGGCGTGACGTTACACCAGTGTGAGGCATGCCCTGTGTTCCCCCCGGGGAAATTTTCCCTGAATCATGTGACCCTGGCAGTGGCTGGCTGCACAGGCTCCCAGGAGGGAGGTGTGGATAGTGACCTGTGCTTGCTCACAGACTTCTTGGTGGCTGCAGCAGCAGCCTTGGCATCTCGTGCCCATCTCTGTGGTCCATGCTGATAGCTTTGGCTCGTGCCCGTCTCTGGAGCTTGTTTAAGCGGTGATCTTAATCCCCTCTTCTTCCGCATCGCGAAACAAAGAGGCAAGAAAAAGTCTCTTAATTGTGTTCGCTGCCGCCGCCACGCCACTGTCACTCTCTGATGCCAGCGCTGCCTCTAGCTCGCTGAGTTTCAGCCGAAGGAGAAGGGGGGTAAGTAAGGAGGTCTTTATACCATGGCTCGTACAAAGCAGACTGCCCACAAATCGACCGGTAATAAAGCACCGAGGAAGCAACTGGCTACAAAAGCCGCTCGCAAGAGTGCGCCCTCTACTGGAGGGGTGAAGAAACCTCATCGTTACAGGCCTGGTACCGTGGCACTCCGTGAAACTAGACGTTATCAGAAGTCCACTGAACTTCTGATTCGCAAACTTCCCTTCCAGTGTCTGGTGCAGGAAATTGCTCAGGACTTCAAAACAGATCTGCGCTTCCAGATTGCAGCTATTGGTGCTTTGCAGGAGGCAAGTGAGTCCTATCTGGTTGGCCTTTTTGAAGACACCAACCTGTGTGCTATCCATGCCAAACGTGTAACGATTATGCCAAAAGACATCCAGCTAGCACACCACATACATGGAGAACGTGCTTAAGAATCCACTATGATGGGAAACATTTCATTCTTTTAACAAAAAAATTCTCTTCCTGTTATTTGTAGTTCTGAACGTCAGATTCCCCCCCCCCGTGGGGTCAAAATGTACCTAAGTATATGATTGCAGGTGGAAAAATGGGGGACAGAAATCAGGTATTGGCAGTTTTACCATTTTCATTTGTGTGTGAATTTTTAATATAAATGTAGGGACATAAAGCATTAATGCAAGTCAAAATGTTTCAGTGAACAAGTTTCAGCAGTTCAACTTTATAACAATTATAAATAAACCTGTTAAATTTTTCTGGACAATGCCATCATTTGGATTTTTTTAAAACAAGTAAAATTCTTATTGACTGCAACTAAATGGTGTTTGTAGCATTTTTATCATACAGTAGATTCCATCCATTCACTATACTTTTCTAACTGAGTTGTCCTATATGCAAGTACATGTTTTTAATGTTGTCTGTCTTCTGTGCTGTTCCTGTAAATTTGCTATTAAAATACATTAAACTATTTTAAAAAAGAAAAAAAGAAAAAGTCTCTTGCCTCTTCGACAGCTCCAGACTTTTTCTCAGACTCCCTCCCAGCTACCTGTGGTGCACTAACCCCCTTCAGGCTGTGTTCACACAACCAAACCCAGTTCTCTCCCTGAAATCCAACCGAATCCGGAGCCTCAGCTCCCATCACCCACCCGGCCTGGCGCGTGAGCAAACAAGCCTCTAGGGCTGGTGAGTGCTGGTCGGCACCGATCCTCTTTGCGGGAATGTCTCTGCTTTGCCCTCCGTACCCCTGTTGCTGCACTCTCCTCTGTGTCTCTGAAGCTTGCCCCCTCCACCACATGCAGTCTCCGTGGGTGGAAAGTCTTCCTTTCCTCCTTCACAGCTCCCTCCCACTGGTGCAGGTCCCATCCCTATTCTTTTGCCTCTGTTTTCTCTTTTTTCTTTTGCCATACCCAGGTTCGGGAGGAGTTTCTCACCTTTTCAGATGTCTGTCTTCTGCCAGCGTTCAGTAGGTGTTCTGTAGGAGTTATTCCACATGTAGATGTGTTTCTTATGTATTTGTGGGGAGGAAGGTGATCTCCACGTTTTACTCTTTCGCCACCTTGAAGCTCCTCCTGAGGGTTGTTTTTAATATAGATATCTGCCACCTCTTTCCTCAATGTATACTGGCTGCTATCCCCTTTATAAGAGGTGTGACTGATGTTGTGATGACGAAAGCCTGCACTGAATATTGAGCAGGGCTTCCCCTTTGCTCTGTGGTGTTCACTGCCCTGTCAGAAGTGGGGTCTGCTCCCTAATTCTTGGGTTAGAGGCCCCCAGATCTGTTTCTTAGCTTTGTTTTTGTTCTGCAGTGTGATGTAGGTGGGATTGGACCACTCCCACTTGGACGGAAGCCACTGAGTCTTCCTCCTCTGGAGGGGTTCACCTGTGTGTGTGCTCTGTGGTGTCACCTTTTACCTGTTCTGCAAGCTCTCAGCTTACACTGTTGTAGGCACTGCTCTCTTTCCCACCTTACCTGTGGATGTGCCAGTGGCTGGCCCTATTATCTCTCAGATGTTGTTTTCCCCAAGCCCCAATGTAGATCCACTGAAGTCAGGTCCAAGGATTGCAGTAATTATGGATCTGGACCCGCTTTGGGTGCTATGGGGGCAGCTCACTCTCTGGCCCTCCCAACCCCCACTTTTATGTCCCCACAAAGTCTATAGCTGCTGAAGTTAGACCTGTCTTGGCTGTGGGAGCATTTGGTGTCCATTCAGATGTTCTGCATGTGCTGAATTAACCATTCTAGTCACAGGGTCTTAATCCATGGTTTGCACTGCTTCAAGGAGAGATTTCAGCTCTTCTTCCTTAGTCACACATCTCCTGGAGTTCAAGTTTGGTTTCAGCCCCACCTCTGTGTATGGGTCACCCACAGCCGTCTGCTCCCTGCCCAGGCAAGGGGGATCAGATACAGCGATCCCAGGTTCACAGGCCTGTTTCAGAAGGAGGAATTGGGGGTGGTGGCTGACTGGAGTGTGCATACTCATTCAGGTGGGAGGGGGAGATGCTGGCAACGATTGGGTGCATGCATTTGCTCTGGCAGGAGCCCCTCCTAGTGCCTGTGGAGGTGGGGGCTGGCATGTGGGGAGAGAATTTTGATGGTGACCCTGCCTTTCACGCATCACTCTGCAATGGCGCTTCACTTCTATGGTAGTCCAGGCTTCCTCCAGGAGCATTCCTGGTTATGAAATTCCTCACTCCTGTCCCCTCAGGCTGTCTCTGTGCAGCCAACAGCCATTCTTTCCCTGGGTCTGCTCTCCAAACACCACATTCCAGCACCCAGCCCCTGTCAGCACTGGCAGACACCAGACTCAGGCTGGGGTGCACAGGGCTGTGACATTGACTATCTGTGTAAATCTCCCTCTTTCCTCCCTGCCACAGACAAATTGCTGCTCTTTCCTCTGACAGCCCCCAAATCTCCCCTTTTATCTCAGCTGATCTTGCCAGTGAGGGGTCTTCTCTGATTGTGAGAACCTCTCCTCTCCTTCAGCTCCCCACCAGAGGCCCAGTTCCCATCCCATTTCCTGTTTTCTTTATTTTTATTTTCTCTCTTTTGTCCTACCCAGTTATTAGGGAAACTTTTCTTATCCTTTTAGGTGTCTCAGGTCCTCTGTTAGTGTTCAGCAAGTGCTCAGTGAGAATTCTTCTATTTGTAGATGTGTTCTTGATGTACTTGTGGGGAGAGGTAAACTCTGGTCCTCTTATTCTGCCATCTTGGGAAACGTTTAACTTCTCACTTAGTTCATCCAATCTTCCCTTCTGTTCTTTGAACGTCTTTAATATCATTACCTCGAACTCTTTTTCAAGTAGATTGCTTATTTTCACTTTATTTAATTCTTATTCTGGTGTTTTATCTTGTTCCTTTGTTTGGGACATATTCTTCTGTTGCCTTATTTTTTCTAATTTGCTGTTTTTATTTCTATGTATTTGGTAAGCTGGTTACATTTTTTGACTTTTGAATGTGGCCTTTTGTAGGTGATGTCCTATGTGTCACAGCAGCACACTCCCCTCTGGTCACCACAGCTATATGCTCTAGGGATGTCCTCTATTGTGGGCTGCATGGGTCCTTCTCTTTTGGTGGGCTGACTACTGTGGGTGTTCTGGTAGGTGTGGCTGGTCTCCAGTCTTGTTGGTTACCAGGTCTTTCCTTGTGTGGAGGCTTCTGCCATGTGTAGGTAGGGCCAGGTTAAAACGTGGCTGACTGCAGAGCCCTGGGTTGTCCTGTGGCTTTCCCACTGGTTGGCAGAGCCAGTTTCCTGGGAGTGTGGTTGCAGGGCTGTGGGTCGTGGATCTACTGGCAGTCTTCTGGTGAGAAGAATTTATACTGTCACTACTTGCAGATGACATGATTTGTATATAGAAACCCCTAAAATCTTCACCAAAAACCCTGTTAGAATAAATTCAGCAGTGTTGCAGCATACAAGATTAATATACAAAAATATGTTCCTTTTCTATACACTAGTAGTGAAATAACAGAACTAGAAAGCAAAAAAAATCCTGTTTAAAATCACATCAAAAATTATAATATACCTAGAATAAACATAACCAAGGAAGTGAAAGACCTATACACGGAAAACTATAAAACATTGATGAAGGAAATTGAAGATGATACAAAGAAAAGGAAAGTTATGCTCTGCTCTTGGATTGGAAGAATTAATATTGTTGACATGGCCATACTACCCAAATAAATAGAGAGTTAATGCAATCCCTTTAAAAATACCTGTGACATTTTTCACAGAACCAGAACAAATAATCCTAAAATTTATATGGAACAACAAAAGACCTCAAATTGCCAAAGTAATCTTGAAAAAGAAGAACAAAGCTGGAAGTATCACTCTCATTGACTTCAGATTATAATACAAACTCTAGTAATTAAAACAGCACTGTAGAGAGAGAGATTCAAGATAGCAGAAGAGTAGGTGGAAGTGGAGTTCAGCTCTCTCCACGGATGCATCAGGAATATATCTATAGATGCAACAATTCTCATAGAACACTGGCTGAACACTAGCAGAAGACATTGGACACCAGAAAGGACTATAAAGATCCCCATATAACTGGGTAGGGTGGGAAATATGAAGGGAGAAGGAGGAGGAGAGGAAGTTGGATGGGACCTGCACACTGGGGTGGGGGACCTGAAGCAGAGGAGAGATTTCCGAATTCAGGGAAAGCCCCTCTCCAACGGGGAAACCCCCTCTCATGGGAAAATTGATTGGGACAGAAGGGTAGCATTTGAGGCTGTCAGAAGAGGGTGAAGTGGCCTATCTATAGCAGATGGGACTAATTGAGAAATACACAGATGGTCCATACTGTGGCCCTATGTGCCCCAGACTGGGACATATGTTCACAGTTGTGCAAAGAGGTTGGGAGCTGGTGCATGGGGATTGGAGAACAGGCCCAGAGCGAGAAGTGCTGTTGGCTGTGGGAAGACGGATTGAGGGGACAGGAGGGAGGAAATCTGCAGCAGGAAATGCCTATGGAGGAAGACTGGACTGCCATGGAAGCAGGGCACTACTGCTGAGTAACATGCAGGGTGAGGAGCCACTATTGTAACCTCTCTCATCCACAAACTGGTGCCTGCCTATGACAATAAAAAGAAGCCTTCTGTGGGCTGCATCTTGCATGCCAGCTGCCAAGAAATAATAAAAGCCCCCGCAGAGCAGGCCCTCATGTGCAATTAAAAAACATGTCCTCTCAGGGCTGACCCTCGCACGCCTGCTGCTGGGTGCCATAAAAACCCTGGCCATGGCTGGCCCTCATGTGCCTTATGCTGGGTGCCAGAAAAGACCCTCACTAGGGCCATATCTCTTCTGCCCATGGCTGCCTGCTTCCCTGTGCATGTAGCAGCACTGGTGCTCCCATGATCCAAGCAGTCATACCACCTCTGTGCCCAGTACTCACAGGAGCAGGCCCAAGATTTCCAAGGAAGCCTCAGGACCAGACTCCTGTGGGTGGACCACACCAGACGTGAGGATAAAACCAAAGCTGAACCCCAGGGACAGGGTGACTAAGGAAGATCAAAAATCTTTACATCAGCTGTACAAGCTGCAGATTAAATCCCCATGTTCAGCTAGGTAGACCATGCATCTATGGAATATCTGAATAGACAGTGAGTGTTCCCACAAATGAAAATTGTCTAGCTCTGGCAGCTGTGGATTTTGGGGGCAACACACACAGGAATTGGGCCAGATCAGAGTCTGAGTGGTCTCCACAGGGCCCACAGCTGGCCTAGAGACCAGCACAGAGGCAAAGGAGATCCCCTTGGGGAGGCAGAGGTGGGCGGTGGCTCATGGTGTGTTCAAGGAAACTTACAGCAGAGACTCCAGGGAAACATAATAATTATTATTAATTTTACTATGCTTTGATTCATTCTGTTGTTGGTTCTAGATTTTTGGGGGTTTTTTTTGGTTTCCTTTTCTTTCCATTTTTGTTTCTTTGTTGTTGTTTTAGTTTTTTTTTAACATCTTTATTGGGGTATAATTGCTTTACAATGGTGTTAGTTTCTGCTTTATAACAGAGTGAATCAGTTATACATATACATATGTTCCCATATCTCTTCCCTCTTTGTCTCCCTCCCTCTCACCCTCCCTATCCCACCCCTCGAGGCAGCCACAAAGAACGGGGCCGGTATCCCTGTGCCATGTGTCTGCTTCCCACTGGCTATCTACCTTACGTTTGTTAGTATATATATGTCCATGTCTCTCTCTCGCCCTATCACACCTCACCCTTCCCCCTCCCCATATTCTCAAGTCTGTTCTCCAGTAGGTCTGTGTCTTTATTCCTGTTTTACCCCTAGGTTCTTCATAACATTTTTTTCTTAAATTCCATATATATGTGTTAACATATGGTATTTGTCCTTCTTTTTCTGACTTACTTCACTCTGTATGATAGACTCTAGGTCTATCCACCTCATTACAAATAGCTCAATTTCGTTTCTTTTTACGGCTGAGTAATATTCCATTGTATATATGTGCCACATCTTCTTTATCCATTCATCCGACAATGGGCACTTAGGTTGTTTCCATCTCCGGGCTATTGTAAATAGAGCTGCAATGAACATTTTGGTACGTGACTCTTTTTGAATTATGGTTTTCTCAGGGTATATGCCCAGTAGTGGGATTGCTGGGTCATATGGCAGTTCTATTTGTAGTTTTTTAAGTAACCTCCATACTGTTCTTCATAGTGGCTGAACCAATTCACATTCCCATTAGCAGTGCAAGAGTGTTCCCATTTCTCCACACCCTCTCCAGCATTTATTGTTTCTAGATTTTTTGATGATGGCCATTCTGACTGGTGTGAGATGATATCTCATTGTAGTTTTGATTTGCATTTCTCTAATGATTAATGATGTTGAGCATTCTTTCATGTGTTTGTTGGCAGTCTGTATATCTTCTTTGGAGAAATGTCTATTTAGGTCTTCTGCCCATTTTTGGATTGGGTTGTTTATTTTTTTGTTATTGAGCTGCATGAGCTGCCTGTAAATTTTAGAGATTAATCCTTTGTCAGTTGATTCATTTGCAAATATTTTCTCCCATTCTGAGGGCTGTCTTTTGGTCTTGTTTATGGTTTCCTTTGCTGTGCAAAAGCTTTGAAGTTTCATTAGGTCCCATTTGTTTATTTTTGTTTTTATCTCCATTACTCTAGGAGATGGGTCAAGAAGGATCTTGCTGTGATTTATGTCATAGAGTGTTCTGCCTATGTTTTCCTCTAAGAGTTTGATAGTTTCTGGCCTTACATTTAGGTCTTTAATCCATTTTGAGCTTATTTTTGTGTATGGTGTTAGGGAGTGATCTAATCTCATACTTTTACATGTACCTGTCCAGTTTTCCCAGCACCACTTATTGAAGGGGCTGTCCTTTCTCCACTGTATATTCCTGCCACCTTTATCAAAGATAAGGTGACCATATGTGCATGGGTTTATCTCTGGGCTTTCTATCCTATTCCATTGATCTATCTTTCTGTTTTTGTGCCAGTACCATACTGTCTTGATTACTGTAGCTTTGTAGTATAGTCTGAAGTCAGGCAGCCTGATTCCTCCAGCTCCATTTTTTGTTCTCAAGATTGCTTTGGCTATTCGGGGTCTTTTGTGTTTCCATACAAATTGTGAAATTTTTTGTTCTAGTTCTGTGAAAAATGCCAGTGGTAGTTTGATAGGGATTGCATTGAATCTATAGATTGCTTTGGGAAGTAGAGTCATTTTCACAATGTTGATTCTTCCAATCCAAGAACATGGTATATCTCTCCATCTGTTTGTATCATCTTTAATTTCTTTCATCAGTGTCTTATAATTTTCTGCATACAGGTCTTTTGTCTCCTTAGGTAGGTTTATTCCTAGATATTTTATTCTTTTTGTTGCAATGGTAAATGGGAGTGTTTTCTTGATTTCACTTTCAGATTTTTCATCGTTAGTATATAGGAATGCCAGAGATTTCTGTGCATTAATTTTGTATCCTGCTACTTTACCAAATTCATTGATTAGCTCTAGTAGTTTTCTGGTAGCATCTTTAGGATTCTCTATGTATAGTATCATGTCATCTGCAAACAGTGACAGCTTTACTTCTTCTTTTCCGATTTGGATTCCTTTTATTTCCTTTTCTTCTCTGATTGCTGTGGCTAAAACTTCCAAAACTATGTTGAATAAGAGTGGTGAGAGTGAGCAACCTTGTCTTGTTCCTGACCTTAGTGGCAATGCTTTCCGTTTTTCGCCATTGAGGATGATGTTGGCTGTGGGCTTGTCATATACGGCCTTTATTATATTGAGGAAAGTTCCCTCTACACCTACTTTCTGCAGGGTTTTTATCATAAATGGGTGTTGAATTTTGTCAAAAGCTTTCTCTGCATCTATTGAGATGATCATATGGTTTTTCTCCTTCAATTTGTTAATATGGTTAATCACATTGATAGATTTGCGTATTTGCGTATATTGAAGAATTCCTGGAATAAACCCCACTTGATCATGGTGTATGATCCTTTTAATGTGCTGTTGGATTCTGTTTGCTAGTATTTTGTTGAGGATTTTTGCATCTATGTTCATCAGTGATATTGGCCTGTAGTTTTCTTTGTTTCTGACATCCTTGTCTGGTTTTCGTATCAAGGTGCTGGTGGCCTCGTAGAAGGAATTTGGGAGTGTTCCTCCCTCTGCTATATTTTGGAAGAGTTTGAGAAGGATAGGTGTTAGCTCTTCCCTAAATGTTTGATAGAATTTACCTGTGAAGCCATCTGGTCCTGGGCTTTTGTTTGTTGGAAGATTTTTAATCACAGTTTCAATTTCAGTGTTTATGATTGGTCTGTTCATATTTTCTATTTCTTCCTGATTCAGTCTTGGTAGTTTTTGCCTTTCTAAGAATTTGTCCATCGCTTCCAGATTGTCCATTTTTTTTGGCATAGAGCTGCTTGTAGTAATCCCTCATGATCTTTTTTATTTCTGCAGTGACAGTTGTTACTTCTCCTTTTTCATTTCTATTCTGTTGATTTGAGTCTTCTCCCTTATTTTCTTGATGAGTCTGGCTAATGGTTTATCAATTTTGTTTATCTTCTCAAAGAACCAGCTTTTAGTTTTATTGATCTTTGCTATTGTTTCCTTCATTTCTTTTTCATTTATTTCTGATCTGATTTTTATGATTTCTTTCCTTCTGCTAACTCTGGGGTTTTTTTGTTCTTCTTTCTCTAATTGCTTGAGGTGCAAGGTTAGGTTGTTTATTCGAGATGTTTCCTGCTTCTTAAGGTGGGCTTGTATTGCTATAAACTTCCCTCTTAGAACTGCTTTTGCTGCATCCCATAGGTTTTGGGTCGTTGTATCTCCATTGTCATTTGTTTCTAGGTATTTTTTAATTTCCTCTTTGATTTCTTCAGTGATCACTTCGTTATTAAGTAGTGTATTGTTTAGCCTCCATGTGTTTGTATTTTTTACAGCTCTTTTCCTATAATTGATATCTAGTCTCATGGCGTTGTGGTCGGAAAAGATACTTGATACAATTTCAATTTTCTTAAATTTACCAAGGCTTGATTTGTGACCCAAGATATGATCTATCCTGGAGAATGTTCCATGAGCACTTGAGAAAAATGTGTATTCTGTTGTTTTTGGATGGAGTGTCCTATAAATATCAATTAAGTCCATCCTGTTTAATGTATCATTTAAAGCTTGTGTTTCCTTATTTATTTTCATTTTGGATGATCTGTCCATTGGTGAAAGTGGGGTGTTGAAGTCCCCTACTATGAATGTGTTACTGTCGATTTCCCCTTTTATGGCTGCTAGTTTTTGCCTTATGTATTGAGGTGCTCCTATGTTGGGTGCATAAATATTTACAATTGTTATATCTTCTTCTTGGATCGATCCCTTAATCATTATGTAGTGTCCTTCTTTGTCTCTTCTGATAGTCCTTATTTTAAAGTCTATTTTGTCTGATATGAGAATTGCTACTCCAGCTTTCTTTTGGTTTCCATTTGCATGGAATATCTTTTTCCATCCCCTTACTTTCAGTCTGTATGTGTCTCTAGGTCTGAAGTGGGTCTCTTGTAGACAGCATATATATGGGTCTTGTTTTTGTATCCATTCAGCCAATCTGTGTCTTTTGGTGGGAGCATTTAGTCCATTTACATTTAAGGTAATTATCGATATGTATGTTCCTATTCCCATTTTCTAAATTGTTTTGGGTTCGTTATTATAGGACTTTTCCTTCTCTTGTGTTTTTGTCTAGAGAAGTTCCTTTAGCATTTGTTGTAAAGCTGGTTTGGTGGTGCTGAACTCTCTCAGCTTTTGCTTGTCTGTAAAGGTTTTAATTTCTCCATCAAATCTGAATGAGATCCTTGCTGGGTAGAGTAATCTTGGTTGCAGGTTTTTCTCCTTCATCACTTTCAGTATGTCCTGCCACTCCCTTCTGGCTTGTAGAGTTTCTGCTGAGAGATCAGCTGTTAACCTTATGGGGATTCCCTTGTGTGTTATTTGTTGTTTTTCCCTTGCTGCTTTTAATATGCTTTCTTTGTATTTAGTTTTTGACAGTTTTATTAATATGTGTCTTGGCGTATTTCCCCTTGAAATTATCCTGTATGGGACTCTCTGTGCTTCCTGGACTTGGTTAACTATTTCCTTTCCCATATTAGGGAATTTTTCAACTATAATCTCTTAAAATATTTTCTCAGTCCCTTTCTTTTTCTCTTCTTCTTCTGGAACCCCTATAATTCGAATGTTCGTGCATTTAATGTTGTCCCAGAGGTCTCTGAGACTGTCCTCAGTTCTTTTCATTCTTTTTTCTTTATTCTGCTCTGCAGTAGTTATTTCCACTATTTTATCTTCCAGGTCACTTATCAGTTCTTCTGCCTCATTTATTCTGCTACTGATCCCATCTAGAGTATTTTTCGTTTCATTAATTTTGCTGTTCATCATTGTCTGTTTCATCTTTATTTCTTCTAGGTCCTTGTTAACAGTTTCTTGCATTTTGTTCATTCTATTTCCACGATTTTGGATCATCTTTACTATCATTATTCTGAATTCTTTTTCAGGTAGATTGCCTATTTCCTCTTCATTTGTTAGGTCTGGTGCATTTTTATCTTGCTCCTTCATCTGCTGTGTGTTTTTCTGTCTTCTCATTTTGCTTACCTTACTGTGTTTGGGTTCACCTTTTTGCAGGCTGCAAGTTCGTAGCTCCCGTTGTTTTTGATGTCTGTCTCCAGTGCCGAAGGTTGGTTCAGTGGGTTGTGTAGGCTTCCTGGTGGAGGGGACTAGTTCCTGTGTTGTCGTGTATGAGGCTAGATCTTGTCTCTCTAGTGGGCAGGTCCACGTCTGGTGGTGTGTTTCGGGGTGTCTGTGGACTTATTATGATTTTAGGCAGCCTCTCTGCTAGTGGGTGGGGTTGTGTTCCTGTCTTGCTATTTGGTTGGCATAGTTTGTCCAGCAGTGTAGCTTGCTGGTCGTTGAGTGAAGCTGGGTGCTGGTGTTGAGATGGAGATCTCTGGAAGATTTTCGCCATTTGATATTATGTGGGGCTGGGAGGTCTCTTGTTGACCAGTGTCCTGAAGTTGGCTCTCTCACCTCAGAGGCAGATTCCTGACTCCTGGCTGGAGCAGCAAGAACCTTTCATCCACTCGGCTCAGAATAAAAGGGAGAGAAAGTAGAGAGAATTAGTAGATGTAGGAAGAAATAAGGAAAGAAAGAAAGAAAGGAGGGAAGGAAGGAAGGAAGGAGAGAGGGAAGGAAGAAAGAAAGGAAGAGAGAAAGAAAGAAAGAAAGAAAGAAGAAAAGAAGGAAAGAAGGCAAGAAGGAAAGAAAGGAGGGAGGTAGGGAGGAAGGAATGAAGGAAGAAAGGAGGGAAGGAAGGAAAAAATACAGAAAGATAGAAGATACAGTAAAATAAAATAAAGTATAATAAAGTTATTGAATTTAAAAAATAATTATTTAGAGAAAAAAAAAGGGATGGATAGAACCTTAGGACAAATGGTGGAAGCAAAGCTATACAGACTAAATCTTTCATAGAAGCATACACATATACCCTCACAAAAAGAGGTAAAGGGGAGAAAATCATAAAACTTGCTCTCCAAGTCCACCTCCTCAATTTGGGATGATTTGCTGTCTATTCATGTATTTCACAGATGCAGGGTATATCAAGTTGATTGTGTTAATAGAGTTCTTTAAATTAAAATTAATTATTAAGAAAAAAATTAAAAAAAAAACAATGGACGGATACAACGCTAGGACAAATGGTGGAAGCAAAGCTATACAGACAACATCTCACACAGAAGCATACACATACACATTCACAAAAAGAGGAAAAGGGGAAAAAATCATAGATCTTGCTCTAGAAGTCCGCCTCCTCAATTTGGGATGATTCGCTGTCTATTCATGTATTCCACAGATGCAGGGTACATCAAGTTGATTGTGGAGCTTTAATCCGCTGTTTCTGAGGCTGCTGGGAGAGACTTCCCTTTCTCTTCTTTGTTCTCACAGCTCACAGGGGCTCAGCTTTCTTTTTTTTTTTCTTTTTTTTAATGGTACGCTGGAGGGCGTCTGTTTTTTGCTCAGACAGGACGGGGTTAAAGGAGCCGCTGACTCGGGGGCTCTGGCGCACTCAGGCCTGCGGCACGCGGGCCTCTCACTGTTGTGGCCTCTCCCGCTGCGGAGCACAGGCTCCGGACGCGCAGGCTCAGCGGCCAGGGCTCCCGGGCCCAGCCGCTCCACGGCATGTGGGATCTTCCCAGACCAGGACACGAACCCGCGTCCCCTGCATCGGCAGGCGGACTCTCAACCACTGCGCCACCAGGGAAGCCCCCGGGGCTCAGCTTTCGATTTGGCCCCGCCTCTGCGTGTAGGTCGCCGGAGGGCGTCTGTTCTTTGCTCAGATAGGAGAGGGTTAAAGAGCCGCTGATTCAGGGACTCTGGCACACTCAGGCCGGCGGGAGGGAGGGGCACGGAGTGCGGGGTGGGCCTGCGGCAGCAGAAATCAGCGTGACATTGCACCAGCCTGAGGCCCGCCATGTGTTCTCCCTGGGAAGTTGTCCCTGGATCCTGGGAACCTGGCAGTGGCGGGCTGCACAGGCTCCCTGGAAGAGAGGTGTGGATAGTGACCTGTGCTCGCACACAGGTCCCTTGGTGGCGTCAGTAGCAGTCTTAGTGTCTCCCGCCCATCTCTGTGGTCTGCGCTTTTAGCCGCGGCTCGTGCCCGTCTCTGGGGTCCGCGCTTTTAGCCGCGGCTCGCTCCCATCTCTGGAGTCCGAGCTTTTAGCCGCGGCTCGCGCCCGTCTCTGAGGTCCGTGCTTTTAACCCTGGCTCACGCCTATTTCTGGAGTTCCTTTAGGCAGCGCTCTTAAAACCCCTCTTCTCATGCTCCAGGAAACAAAGAGGGAAGAAAAAGTCTCTTGCCTCCTCAGCAGGTGCAGACTTTTCCCCGGACTCCCTCCCGGCTAGCCATGGTGCACTAACCCCTTCGGGCTATGTTCAACCCGCCAACCCCAGTCCTCTCCCTGAGCTCTGACCGAAACCCGAGCCTTGGCTCGCAGCCCCGCCCGCCCCGGCGGATGAGCACACAAGCCTCTCGGCCTGGTGAGTGCCAGTCAGCACCGATCCTCTATGCGGGATTCTCTCCACTTTGCCCTCCACACCCCTGTTGCTGCGCTCTCCTCCACGGCCCCAAAGCTCCCTGCTCCACCTCCCGCAATCTCTGCCCGCGACGGGGCTTCCTAGTGTGTGGAGATCTTTCCTCCTTCACAGCTTCCTCCCACTGGTGCAGGTGCCATCCCTATTCTTTTGTCTCTGTTTTTAATTAATTTTTTTCTTTTGCCCTACCCAGGTACGTGGGGAGTTTCTTGCCTTTTGGGAGCTCTGAGGTCTTCTGCCAGCATTCGGTAGGTGTTCTGTAGGAGTTGTTCCACATGTAGATGTATTTCTGGTGTATTTGTGGGGAGGAAGGTGATCTCCACGTCTTACTCCTCCGCCGTCTTTCCTGATCCTGTTTGGCTAATTTTCTGTTTTAGTTTTTTTATAATTTTTTTAGTCTTTTGGGATCTCCATGTTTTATAACATACTTTTATTTTTTATACATTTCTATTTTTACTTTGCTTTTCTGTTGTTCTGTGTTCTTTTCCCTTATTTCTTTCTTCCTCTTTTTCTTTAATATATTTGTCTTTTTAAAAATATTTCCATTTCTACTTTGTTTTTCTGTTGTCTTGTGATTTTTCCCTTTGTATTTTATTTTATTATTATAATTTTTAAATCATTTTTATCAGTTTGTTTTGCTTCCTCACTTTATTCTTCAGTTGGCACACTGATTTTTTTTTAGGTTATGTGTTTTGTTAGTTTTAATACTAACTGTTTGATTTCATTTTTGAGTTCTTCTATTTGTCTGGTTTTTCTCTTGCTTTTTGTTGTATTTGGCTCTGTTATTGTTTCTTTTAGGTGTGTGTGTGTTTCCTTATTTCCATTTTTGTTTGTTTGATTTTGTTTTTACCATTTGCTGGGGTTTTGTTTGTCTTTTTTTTTTTTTTGCTTTAATGTATTTTCTATTCCATTTTTTCATATTTCTGTTTCTACATTGATTTCTGTTGTTCTGTCTTCTTTCCCCATTCTCTTTTTACTTTTTATATAATTTTTCTCTGTTTTTTGTTTCTTTGCTTCATTCTTCAGTTGACACTTTGCTTTGGTGTTGTTTTTTGTTTTTGGATTTTGTCAGCTTTTTTCTTAATTGTTTGATTTCCTTCTTGGGTTCTTTCGTTTGTCTGGTGGTTCTCTTGCTATCTGATTTACTTTGTTCTTTTTTTGTCTCTTTTGTGTGTGCAAGTTTCCTTGTTTCTCTTTCTATTTGTTTGATTTTACTTTTACCATTTTTCTGGGGTTTTGTTAGTCTTTTCTTTTAAAGCACTTTAATGTCAGATGAGCGATTTGAGGATCTTGGCTCCTTGACCAGAAGTCGCGCCTGAGTCTCTGGAGTGAGAGCACTGAATCCAGGATGCTGTACCACTAGAGAATTCTTTGTGCCAGGGAAGATAAATCGCTGAGAACTCTCAACGAGGCCTCTATCTGAATCCAAGACCCAGCTCCACCCTACTGCTCCCAGCACTAGATGCCTCACACCCAAAAACAAACAAGACAGGAACACAAATTCACCCATTGGCACACAGATGATGTAAAGTCATACTAAGCTCACAGACAGCCCAAAACACATCACCTGACATGGCCCTACTCACTAGAGGGAAAAGACTCAGATCCAGGCACCAGAACACAGGCACCAGTCCCTCCCATAAGGAAGCTTACACAAGACAGTGGACAAACCCCACTACTGGGGTCATCGAACAGAAGTAAGAGGAAATACGACCCAGCAGCCTAGGGAAAGGAGACCTCAAATACTATAAATTAGACAAAATTAGAAGACACAGAAATATCTTACAGGCAAAGGGGCAAGATAAATACCCACAAGAACAAATAAATGAAGAATGAATAGGCAAAATACCTCAAAAAGAATTCAGAGTAATGAAAAGAAACATGATCCAAAATCTTGGAAACAGAATGGAGAAAATACAAGAAACATTTAACAAGGATCTAGAAGAACTAAAGAACAAACAAACAGTAATGAACAACAAATAACTGAAATTAAAATTATTCTAGAAGGAATCAAAGGAAGAATAACAGAGTCAGAAGAATGGATATGTGAGCTGGAAGAAAGATGGAAATAATTGCTGCAGAGCAGAATAAAGAAAAATAAAGGAAAAGAATGGAATACAGGGCTTCCCTGATGGTGCAGTGGTTGAGAGTCCGCCTGCTGATGCAGGGGACATGGGTTTGTGCCCCGGTTGAGGAAGGTCCCACATGCTGCGGAGCGGCTGGGCCCGTGAGCCATGGCAGGTGAGCCTGCACATCTGGAGCCTGTGCTCTGCAATGGGAGAGGCCCGTGTACAGCAAAAAAAAAAGAATGGAGGACAGTCTCAGAGACCTCTGGGACAACATTAAGCACAACAACATTCGAATTATTGGGGTCCCAGAAGAAGAAAAATAAAAGGGGTCTGACAAAATATTTGAACAGATTATAGTAGAAAACTTCTTGAACATGGGAAAGGAAATACTCAAGCAAGTCCAGGAAGCACAAAGAGTCCCACATAAGATAAACCCAAGGAGAAACATGCCGACACACATATTAACCAAACTGACAAAAAATACACACAAATAAAAATTATTTAAAACAGCAAAGGAAAAGCAACAAATAACATGCAAGGGAATCCCCATAAAGGTAACAGCTGATTTTTCAGAACCAGTTCTGTAGGACTGAAGGGAGTGGCAGGATATATTTAAAGTGATGAAAGGGAAAAACTCACAACAAAGATTACTCTACCCAGCAAGGGTCTCATTCAGGTACGACAGAGAAATCAAGAGCTTTAGAAACAAGCAAAAGTAAGAGAATTCAGCACCACCAAACCGGCTTTACAACAAAAGCTAAAGGAATTTCTCTAGGCAGGAAACACAAGAGAAGGAAAAGACTTATAAAAACAAACTCAAAACAGCTAAGAAAATGGTAATAAGAATATAAATATCAATAATTGCCTTAAAGGAAAATGGATTAATTGCACCAACCAAAAGCTACAGGCTGGCTGATTGGATACAAAAACAAGACCTGTATATATGCTGTCCACAAGAGAACGATTTCAGACTTAGGGACACATACATATGAAGATGAGGGGATGGAAAATGATATTCCACACAAATGGAAATCAAAAGAAAGCTAGAGTAACAATACTCATAACAGATATAAAAATAATTTAAAATGAAGACTGTAACAAGAGACAAGGAAGGACACTACAAAATGATCAGGGGATCAATCCAAGAAGATATAACAGTTGTAAATATCTATGCACCCAACATAGGAGCACCTCAATACATAAGGCAAATGCTAACAGCCATAAAAGGGGAAATCAACAGTAACACAGTAATAGTAGGGAAATTTAACACCCAACTTATACCAATGGACACATTATCCAAACAGAAAATAAATAAGAAAATACAAGCTTTAAATGACACATTAGACCAGATGGACTTAATTGGTATTTATAAGACATTCCATCCAAAAACAGCAGAATACACTTTCATCTCAAATGCTCATGCAATATTCTCCAGGATAGATCATATTTTGTGTCACACATCAAGCCTCAGTAAATTTAAGAAAATTGAAATCATATCAAGCATCTGTTAAAACCACAGCACTAAGAGACTAGATGTCAATTACAGGAAAAAAAGCTGTAAAAATTACAAACATATGGAGGCTAAACAATACACTACTAAACAAGCAAGAGATCATGAAGAAATCAAACAGGAAATCAAAAAAATACTTAGAAAACAATGACAATGAAAACACGAGGACCCAAAACCTATGGGAAACAGCAAAAGTATTCTAAGAAGAAAGTTTATAGCAATACAACACTACCTCAAGAAACATCTCAAATAAACAACCTAACCTTGCACTGAAAGCAAACAGAGGAAGAAAAAATACCCCTCAATGTTAGAAGAAGGAAATAAATCATAAAGATCAGATCAGAAATAATGAAAAAGAAATGAAGGAAACAATACCATAGATCAATAAAACTAAAAGGTTGCTCTTTGAGAAGATAAACAAGATTGAACATTAGCCAGACTCATCAGGAAAAAAAGGGCAAAGACACAAATCAACAGAATTAGAAATGAAAAAGAAGAGGTAAAACTGACACTGCAGAAATACAACGGATCATGAGAGATTACTACAAGCAACTATATGCCAATAAAATGGAACACCTGCAAGAACTGGACAAATTCTTAGAAATACTCAACCTTCCGAGACTGAACCAGGAAGAAATAGAAAATATGAGCAGAACAATCACAAGCACTGAAATTGAAACTATGATTAAAAATCTTCCAAAAAAGAAAAGCCCAGGGCTAGATGGCTTCACAGGTGAATTCTATCAAGCATTTAGAGAATTGATAACACCCATCCTCCTCAAACTCTTCCAAAATATAGCACAGGGAGGAACACTCCCAAACTCATTCTATGAGCCCACTATCACCCTGATAGCAAAATAGGACAAAAATGTCACAAGAAAATAAAATTAGAGGCCAATATCAGTGATGAATATAGACACAAAATCGTCAACTAAATATTAGCAAACAGAATCCAACAGCACATTAAAAGGATCATACACCATGATCAACTGAGGTTAATCCAAGTAATGCAAGTATTCTTCAATATATGAAAATCACCCAATGTGATACACCATATTAACAAACTGAAGTATAAAACCTTATGATAATCTCAATAGATACAGAAAAACCTTTCAACAAAATTCAACACCCATCAATGATAAAAACTCTTCAGAAAGTGGGCATAGAGGGAACCTACATCAACATAATAAAAGCCATATATGACAAAAACACAGCCAACATCATTCTCAATGGTGAAAACCTGAAAGCATTTCCTCTAAGATCAGGAACAAGAAAAGAGTGCCCACTCTCACCACTATTATTCAACATAGTTTTGGAAGTTTTAGCCACATTAATCAGAGAAGAAAAAGAAATAAAAGTAATCCAAATTGGAAAAGAAGAAATAAATCTCTCACTGTTTGTAGATTACATGATACTATATGTAGAAAACCCTAAAGATGTCACCAGAAAACTACTAGAGCTAATAAATGAATTTGGTAAAGTAGCATGATACATAATTAATGCACAGAAATCTCCTGCCTTCCTATACACTAACAACGAAAAATCAGAAAGAGAAATCAAGGAAATATTCGCATTTACCACTGCAAGTGTAAGAATAAAATACCTAGGAATAAACTTACCTCAGGAGGCAAAAGTCCTATATGAAGAAAATTTTAAGTCACTCATAAAAGAAATCAAAGACGGTACAAACAGATGGAAAGATATACCATGTTCTTGAAGTGGAAGAATCAACATTGTGAAAATGACTATACTACCCAAAGCAATCTACAGATTCAGTTCAATCCCTATCAAATTACCAATGGCATTTTTCACAGAACTAGAACAAAACATTTCACAATTTGTATGGAAACAAAAAAGACCCTGAATAAACAAAGCTGCCTTGAGAAAGAGAAATGGAGCTGAAAGAATCAGGCTCCCTGACATCAGACTATACTACAAACCCACAGTAATCAAGAGAGTGAGGTACTGGCACAAAAACAGAAATGTATATCAGTGGAACAGGATAGAAAGCCCAGAGATAAACCCAGGCATATATGGTCAGCTTATATTTGGCAAAGGAGGTGAGAACATACAATGGAGAAAAAAAAGCCTCTTCAATAAGTGGAGCTGGGAAAACCGGGTAGCTACCTGTAAAAGAATGAAATTAGAACACTCCCTAACACCATACACAAAAATAAACTAAAAATAGATTAAATACCTAAATGTAAAGCCAGACACCATAAAACTCTTAGAGGAAAACATAAGCGGAACACTCTGACATAAATCACAGCAAAATCTTTTGAGCCACCTCATAGAGTAATGGTCCCAAGAATAAGCAAATGCGACCTAATGAAACTTAAAAGCTTTTGCACAGCAAAGGAAACCATAAACAAGACAAAAATACAACCCTCAGAATGGGAGAAAATATTTGCAAATGAAGCAACTGACAAAGGATAAATCTCCAAAATACACAAGCAGCTCACGCAGCTCAATATCAAAAAAAACCCACAAAAAATCCAATCCAAAACTGGGTGGAAGACCTAAATAGACATTTCTGCAAAGAAGATATACAGATTGCCAACAAACACATGAAAAGTTGATTAACATCATTAATCTTTAGAGAAATGCAAATCAAAACCACAATGAGGTATCACCTCATACCAGTCAGGATGGCCATCATCAAAAAATCTAGAAACAATAAATGCTGAAGAGGGTGTGGAGAAAAGGGAACCCTCTTGCACTGTTGGTTGGAATATAAATTGATACAGCCTCTATGGAGAACACTATGGAGGTTCCTTAGAAAACTAAAAATAGGGCTACCATATGACTCAGCCATTCCACTACTGGGCATATACACTGAGAAAACCATAATTCAAAAAATACATGTACCGGGCTTCCCTGGTGGCGCAGTGGTTGAGAGTCCGCCTGCCGATGCGGGGGACATGGGTTCGTGCCCCGGTCCGGGAGGATCCCACATGCCGTGGAGCGGCTGGGCCCGTGAGCCATGGCCGCTGAGCCTGCATGTCCGGAGCCTGTGCTCCATAACAGGAGAGGCCACAACAGTGAGAGGCCCGCGTACCCCAAAAAAAAAAAAAAAAAAAAAAAAAAATACATGTACCACAATGTTCATTTTAGCACTATTTACAATTTCCAGGACATGAAAGCAACCTAAAAGTCCATCGAGAGTTGAATGCATGAAGAAGGTGTGGCACATATATACAATGGAATATTACTCGGCCATAAAAAGGAATGAAATTGAGTTATTTGTAGTGAGGGTGATGGACCTAGTGTCTGTTATACAGAATTAAGTTAGTCAGAAAGAGAAAAAGAAATACCTTATGCTAATGCACATATATGGAATCTAAGAAAATGGTACTGATGAACCTAGTGGCAGGGCAGGAATAAAGGCTCAGATGTAGAGAACGGACTTGAGGATACAATGGGTGAAGGGGAAGCTGGGACAAAGTGAGAGAGTAGCATTGACATATATACACTACCAAATGTACAATGGATGGTTAGTGGGAACCTGCTGCATAGCACAGGGTGATCAGCTCGATGCTTTGTGATGACGTAGATGGGTGGGGTAGGGAGGATGGGAGGGAAGCTCAAGAAAGAGTGGATATGGTTATATATGTATAGTTATAGCTTATTCACTTTGTTGTACAACAGAAACTAACAACTTTGTAAATAATTATACTCCAATAAAGATATAAAAAAAAGATAAAACAGCACTGTACTGGCAAAAAAAGAAAAACAAAATAAAACCCCACATATATCCATGGAACTGAATAGAGAGCCAAGAAAGAAACCCACATGCCTGTGGTCAGTTAATCTATGGCAAAGGAGGCAAGAATATACAATGAAGGAAAGACAGTTGCTTCAATAAATGGTGCTGGGAAAACTGGACAGCACCCGAAAAACAATGCAATTAGAAATTCCTCACATCATATACAAAAATAAACTCACAATGGATTAACGACTGAAATGTATGACCTGAAACCAAAAAAAGTTCCTAGAAGAGCTCATAGGCAGGACACTCTTTGACATAAATCATAGAAATATTTTTGGTTCTGTCTTCTAAGGCAAAAAAGATAAATAAATAAAAGGAAAATAAACAAATTGGATCTAATTAAATGTAAAAGGTTTTGCACAGCAAATGAAACCATCAAAATAATGAAAAGACAACTTACTGAATGGCGGGGGGGGGAAATATTTGTAAATGCTATGACCGATAAGGGGTCAATGTCCAAATTATATAAACTACTGATACATCTCCATAGCAAAACAACAAACAATCCAATTAAAAATGAGCAGAAGACCTGAATAGACATTTTTCCCAAAGAAGATGTAAAGATGGCTAACAGGTACATTAAAAGATGCTCAACATCACTAAGTATTAAATAAATGTAGATCAGAACAACAATGAGATATCCCGTCACATCTATTGGAATGGCTAGTTTCAAAGTCTACAAATAACAAATATTGGTAAGCATGTGGAGAAAAGGGAACACTTGTACACAATTGGTGGGACTGTAAATTGGTGCAGCCACTATGGAGAACAGTATGGAAATTTCTCAAAAAATTAAAAATAGAACTATCATATGGTCCAGAAGTTTCACTCCTGTCTATCATATTATCCAGAAATTTCACTCCTGTGTATGGATTCAAAAGAAATGAAAACACTAATTCAAAAACATACATGCAGCCCAAAGTTGATTTACAATTGGAAACATATTGAAGCAACACAATTTCCATCAGTAAATTAATGGATAAAGAAAATATGGTGTATATACACAATGGAATATTACTCAGCCATAAAAAACAATGAAATTCTGCCATTTGCATCAACATGGATGGATGTAGAGAATATTATGCTCAGTGTCATAAGTCAGATAGAGAAATACTGTATAATATCACTTACATATGGAATATTAAAAATAATACAAACAAGTGTATATAGAAAGAAAGAAACAGATTCACATTTATAGAAAACAAACTAGTTGTTAGCAGATGGGAGATGGAAAGGGGGATGGTCAAGTTAGGGATATGGGATTAAGAGCTATAAACTACTATGTATAAGATAGGTAATTAACAAGGATATATCATATAGCACAGGGAATTATAGCCATTATCTTTTACTTACTTTTAATAGAGTATTATCTGTAAAAATACTGAATTGCTGTGCTGTGCACCCAAAACTAATATAATATTACAAATCAATTATATTTCAATAAAAATTTAAAAAGACAAAGACCAAAAAATGTAAATAAAAGCAATGCTGTCATTATTTTCATAGTTGGTGACTAAACTGGCTTTAATTATTTGGATCTGCATCATTTGGGCATGATTTTAAGGTCCATTACCACCATATTTAATAGATCTAAAAAAATGAGTTATTCTCTCAGAATCTCACAGTATAAGCACAGTAAAACCTTTAATTCAAAGTGTAACACAGATAAGAGAAAAAGCAATACACCACATTATCAGTGACTAAATTGATGCTTTATGTAGTGTCACTAAAGTGAATAAACTTTGGTACTAGCAAGCAAGGAACTACAGATTTTATGTTACTCAAGTTGAAATTTGAGAAATGGAAATTGGGACCTCCATCTTGTTTTCATCTTCTCTAAAAGTGCTTAAAGAATGAACTATCTGTCAAAAATCCCTCATGTGGTTAACAGATCAGGAGAGAAGTTTAAATATTTATATATTTAAAAAAATAACTAGCTGTGAAAAGCAGTATGTTATAAATCACAAATGAGCAGCAGAGAAAATAAATTGTATCAGGATCCAGAAGAGGGATCAATCACATTTGGAATAAGCCAGATGCCTATTTTGATTCTGTGATAATGACGAAATTGTCTGTCATCTTTTAAACCAGATCTGGTCATTTCTTTTATGGGTGGTATGTACCATTTTCCTCAATGTTTGCTGAGCCAATGGATACAAAACTAAAAAGGTGACACCATAGTAGAAAAAGCAGCTGAAGTTTTTGTTTTCTTCCCTAAAAATTAGAAGAAAAATATGATATCCCCTTTAAACTACTAAGATCATCACTTATACTAACAGGATATAAGAGCCATTATTATCTATGTGGAAGCTGAAAATTCAAAGTAAATATTGGTCAGTTCATATGTCTAAATATTACTCTGAGTATTACTCTGAATGAGCCAAACAAGATGTAAAGTAGACTCAGATGTATCTGTGCATGGCTGTTTTTTCAATGGCATTGGATACTGGTTCATCTTAGTTTAGTTTTCTTCTTCGTTCTCCTATCTCACATAATGGAGAAGGCCATTCCAAGGTCGTCACAGCTAAAACAAAGACCATGGTGCTTTTGTATTATGAAAAATAATGCTTTGTGACTCAAGTTTGGTCTATGTCAGTGCTTCTCAAACTCTTTAGACTTAGTACAATTTTACACTTTTAAAAAATTATAGGATCCCAAAGAGCTTTTGTCTATGTGGGTTATATCTATCAGTATTTACCATATGACAGTTTAAAACTAACATATTAAATATTTATAAATTGTTTTACAAATTACAATTATATACCTATTATATATTAAATTAGAATGATGACATCATCAGACATCATGTATCTTTGGGAAAATTCCACTGTGCTTATGAGAGAATGAGAGTAAAAACGGCTATTAATAATGTCTTGGGGGACTTCCCTGGTGGTCCAGTGGTTAAGACTCTGCACTCTTAATCCAGGGAGCCCAGGTTTGATCCCTGGTCATGGAACTAGATCCTGCATGCCACAACTAAGAGCCCATATGCTGCTACTAAGAGCCTGCATGCCGCAACAAAAGAAGCCCGCATGATGCAACTAAAAGATCCCGTACGCGGCAACAAAGATCCTGCATGCCACAACTAAGACCCAGCACAGCCAAATAAATAAATAAATATTTAAAATAATAATAATGCTTGGTGTTATTATGAAAATAGTTCTGATCTCACAGTTCCCCTGAAAATGTTTTGGAGACTCCTAGGGGATTCACAAATCATGCTTTGAGAACTAAAACATGCTTTGGTCTAAATAATATTCCAAATCTTCTTGATTTTGCCTTTTGTCTTGAAGTTCCAGAACACAGACTTCATCTGTGTATAAGGTTCATGCAAAATATCAAAGTAAATAGATGTCTTATAAGTGAAAAACTGTGTTACTCTTTTATGTTCTTTCTTGACTAATCAACGGCTCTGGGTGTGAACAGTCAGGTTCAGAAGATATTTTGCTCATTAAGAAAAACATCAAAATACATTTATTACTTCATAATGTATCCTATCTCTTCTATCCACTTCCTAAAATGTTATATCCTCATCTGCATGGTAAAATTAGCAAAGATAATAAAATATGCCTCAGGTAGGGTGGTCATAAGTCTTTGGGTCAATTGATAAGAAAAAGTCATCTTTCCAGATAACTAGAAGAAGTACCTAGCAAATGAGTTTCCACATGGCCAATCCCAAGTGCCCCCTAAACAAACGTGATCCCTAAAACTTATAACAATTGTAAAATATGTAGATCAAGGAAAGACTTCTTGTAGTTCAAAATCCTATAAAAACTTTTGGTAAAAGTTCCCATACCTTGTGCTTAATATTTTCCAGAAGATTGGCTTACCCCTTGCTGAAGACTGAATGTTGAAATTCCATACTTTATTCTCCTGGCCAGTCATCCCATTCTCCAATGCAATCACCTTTCAGAGACCATTTATTAGAAAATAAAAACTCAAAAACAAAAACAAAAAAAAGCAAAGCAAGACCAAAACCCCCAAAGGTATTAAAATAACCTCTGACAAGAGAGTTGAAAATCACCAGAATAAATAAGCAATAAAGCAAAATATTTGACTGCTACAAAGTATTAAATTGGTGCATAATAATAGTCAGCCTAATCTTCAAATTTGGGAACTTAGATCTCAACAGCTTATTTTACTTTTTTTTTTATAGAACTTAGAAGTTACTCTAGGGTAAAAGTGGGAAAGCATGGACAATTTAAATCTATATATAATCCTCAAGCCTTTAACCAATAATTTCAGATTTCTTCTATATCCACTATATCTTTTCCGAGGATTATTGAGTGGGAGTAAAATTAACTCATTTGAGTTTCATCTCCTTTTCGTGTCCTGCTAACTCTGGAAAAGACATTGAGGCAAGCAGTGTGAGAAAGAAAGAGAAACAAAGGGACTTTGAGATATGGCCAACTAGATCATCTCCTCCTGAATAATCAAGAATTGGATTATTATGTCTATGTATGTATTTTTAATGTAAGAAAAATCACAACTGTTACTGTATAACTAATTCAGAGGTGCCAAAATAACAATCAGTAACATACACTATTTGAAAAGAACAGAAATGTTACTTTCCAGATGCAGTCTAGCATACTGATTAATAGGGAGTCAGAAAAAGATGGCAATAGGAGTATAATGTGGGGTATTGAATTATTTGTGGAAAATATATATGGTTTACCAATCCTATTTCTTTAAGCTCATGTAGGAATCTGGATTCACGAACACAAACACAGATTTTTAGTTCACGGAAACTAAGCAAGTAAAGGAAAAAAGTATACCCATAGTTGTCAGCTAGAATATGTATATATAAAAATGCTATTTCTGAAGCATTTCTGTTTCCTCATGTGTTAAGAAGCTTAGTTTTCCTTTTGTGTCTTCCCTCGGGAAGGTAGTTGTTTCCAAAGACATCGAGAGATTCTGTCTTATTTCTGTTTTTGAACACTGCTTTCAAACGCCCTGATTGGGATGTGAAGCTCATCCCTTACATCATTGTAGTCTAGCAACAATACTTGGTATATAGTAAGCCTCTTCTTGGGCTTAAAATACCACTCATCACTGTTTTGTTAGGTAGCATAAGGGAACTTCTTATCCTATACTGAAACACAGGTCTGAAGAATGACTGATATTTAGGCTTTTGTGTTACCTTCCTAGCTTTCAGAATATCTTACATTGCTAGGGGAAAACTACAGCTGTATTTTAATGAAAAGCAACTTCATTTTTATAATACTTTCTTTGGAATATTAGACTTTGAACATTCACATGTCAATTCATCTGAGTAGTGACAACTGTCTTCTGGGATTTAATCAGCTTCTATTTCTTGGTTTACCTGGAACAATAAAATCTTCCTATAAAAAAGCTAGAAAATAGACCATATTATACCATCTTCAAATCCCTTTACTGACTTAAATTGGATATGGGAAGAAAACAGAATCTTTTTCCTTATCATTTTTAAGGTGCTGATCACTATATTTTCCCCACTTTTTAGTGGTTTCCATCTTTTTACCCTTAACCATAGGCCCCACTATCTTCTCGGCACTCATCAAAGCTTTTGAAATCTTGAATTTTCCACACCCTCCAAAAAGAAAACATTTTGCCATGGAAAAAGAAGGCATATTATAGTCTCCTTTCTTTTGCATCCTATCCCTTCTAAAGGGTAGTCAGGACCCTCTTGAGTAGACCTTACACTTTTCCTTTTATGATTATATGCATAGCCTACCTAAGTATATTTTCCTGACTAATACCCAAAGGGTATTTTCTAGATGGTATCTGTCCTTCATGCAAGGCATGTATTCATAGTCCAGGGACCCTGCTGGTGTTTACTAAGATAAATAATATATTTAATGATAATTTTCTGGTATAGGAAAATCACCATTAGCTTTGAAATGAGAACCATCCCTGAGGTTTTCTTGGCATATATATCCAAAGCAAAAAATATAATTAAGGTAAACTGAACCTGACCTCCTATTTTGGAAGGAAAGGGGTTAAACATGGACAGCTGCAAGTCTATATCCAATTAATAGGGGGCGTTGTCAGAATGTATTTTAAAGAGAGACATATTTCAGGAATTACTTTCTGAAATAAGTTCTCCATCATGTGATGAGAAATTTAACATTTCATTTCCAATTATAGCACCCTCTACTGGAATGGATAGCATAAAAATTAATAACTTGGGGTTCTTATTTTTCACATTGAGAACCCATATTTTTATTTTTTCCAATATCTCTATTGAGATATAATTGACATATAACACTGTGTAAGTTTAATGTGTACATCGTGTTGATTTGAAACACATATTGCAAAATGATTACCACCATAATGTTACCTAAGACTCCCATCACGTCACATAATTACTACTTTTTTGTACTGAGAACTTTTAAGATTTACTCTCTTAGCAACATTCAAGTGTATAATACAGTATTATTAACTATAATCACTATGCTATACATTAGATCCCCAGAACTATTCATCTTATAACTGGAAGTTTGTACTCTTTGATCAACAACTTCCATTTTCCCTTATCCCCCAGCCCCTGGTAACCCCAATTCTAATCTCTGTTTCTATGAGTTTGGCTTTTTTAGATTTCTCATGTAAATGATATGCAACTATCTGTCTTTCTATATCTGACTTATTTCACTTATCATAATGCCTTCAAAGTCTGTCCATGTTGTGCAGGATGTCTTTCTCATGATTTATATATATATATATATGTATATATATATATATAACATATAACATATATATAAAACATATAACATATATATAAACATATAACATATATATAACATATAACATATATATAACATATAACATATATATATATAAAACATATAACATTATATATATATATATAAAACATCTTTTTTATTCATTCATCATTGAGGGACACGCGTTTTTCTTCCATATTTTGGCTCTAGTGAATAATGCTGCACTCCTATGTACAAATAGGAGTTCAGATACCTCTTTGAGATACTGCTTTCATTTTCTTTGAGTATATACCCAGAACTAGGATTGCTGGATCATGTGGTAGTTATATTTTTAATTTTTTGAGGAACAACCATACTGTTTTCCAAAGTGGCTGCTCTAATTTACATTTCCATCAACATTGTACAAACGGGTCCCTTTTCTCCACATCCTCACCAACACTTGACATCTCTTGTCTTTTTGATAAGGGCCATTCTAACAGGTGTGAGAAAATATCTCATTGTGGTTTTGATTTGCATTTTGCTGCAGATGAGTGACCTTGAGGATCTTTTCATGTACCTGTTGGCCATTTGTAGGTTGAGAACTCATATTTTTAAAAGAAAGATGTATTTACTTCTTACTTAGAATATATTCAGAATCAAACAAGTTCACATACCCCAAAGGCCACTCCTGTTTAAAATTTTGACTTTTCCTATTATTAATCTACTTAACCAACATTTATGGAACACTCACTCCATCTCAGGTAGCTGGATAAGATTGATGAAGAAGATACAGGCCAATAAGATGAAATTTCTGCCTGTAATAAGCTAACAACTTAGCATGGAGGGAAAATAAATTCATAACTAATACAACAAGGCAGAATACCAGAATAATGGCATGGACAAGTGCTTGGGAGCATGTAGTAGGGAACAATGACTTATTCTCAGGGTGGGTGGGATTATATGAAGGGTCTTTAGAACAAAATAAAAACACAAAACAACGAAACCCAGACTTGCCTTACTAGGAAACTAAACTGCCATGGGAATAAAAATGCTCCCATAGAATTCCAGAAGAAGAAAACCTACATTAGGACACTTGATAAATACAATATATATTGCCTTACTTTTAAAAACCCTATTAACATGTTGAGCACAGAAAATGAAAAAGAATATCTAAAGAAAAAGTTAAGCCAGTTGAGAGTAGCTGATCATATGCAGATCCAGTTTTCCTTAACAACTGTGAATTATCAGGAAACAAAACTGTGAGAAATAAATGCTGTTCACCAAATGCATTTCTAAAGTAGAGATTTCTGAAACTTGTCTATAACATCAGCTGAATAATTTGTTTATAAATTGACTAAAAAACAGAAAATTATTCAACCATTAGGAAATGTAATGTTTTTATAAATAATTATTATCATAGTATGCACTGTTTGTCATACCAGCATTTTCTGATTGGGAAAATTCTGAATACATTTAATAACCTCTAAAAACATAGTTTCTCATAGGATATTTTTTAAAATTAATATAGTACAGGATGTGTGTTTATAGCTGTGGATTTTTTATGTTTACAATTCATCTGTTGATGGATACTTAGGTTGCTTCCATATGTATCTTGGCTATTGTAAATAATTCTGTAATGAACACAGGGGTACATGTATCTTTTCTAATTATTGTTTTCATTTTCTTCATATAAATACCCAGGAGTGAAATTTCTGGATCATATGGTACTTCTATTTTTAACCTTCTGAGGAATCTCCATACTGTTTACATTAGTGGTTGCACCAATTTACATTCACACCAACAGTACATGAGGATTAGAAAAGAGAAAGTCATTGACTTTCATTTTAAAGAATTCTGAGTCCCAGGCTTACCATCAATATTTTCAATTATGAAAACATTACTTCTCGCTTTGATTGCTTCATCGTAGCACCTGGACAAACATTTGAAAATTAGTAGACATATTACAATGAGGATAATGATTAAAATGTACCCTTGTAGTATTCCCTGAAAGACTTCTCCTATTCCAAATGGCAACCAGAAAAATAAATTTTGGAGTGGGTCATCTTTATGTACATTCTGTAATCAAATCACCTTTTGAATTATTCTATTTATTTTGGTTTCAACATTTCCAGGGGTGTTAACATACATAACAGGAGCTATTGACCACTTTGCATATGTCTCCATTTGTTTTCAGCTAAAATATAATTTAAAGCCATTTTATTGTCTAGAATTATTCTGACTAAAAATCTAGTGCCTTCTTCTGGGAGGCTACTGCTTGAGCTGTCTCATTTCTGACTACTATTCGTAAACTAAGAGAAAGGTTTCATAGTTATAAGAGGAGACCTTGAGACCATAAGATTGTAGTTGGCAGTTGTTAGTAGATATTGTTTTGAGAACAGCTGGTGGTGTCCTTAATTTTGATACAGTTCAGAAAATTCAAGTTCTCAGTAATACAGGAACATGTCTAATATCATGTCCACAATGGCTACCTAGTTTATTTTGTGTGCCTGAACCACAGTTACTCCATTTTGATTTTTTAATGTATTCTTTTTTTAAGGTTAAAGCAGGTGTATAATATATATTTAATAGGCCATGAAATTTGCTGTTCTGGTTTAAGTTAAATCATGTATAAGCCAGAATGACTTGTCATACCTCAATAGGCGAAAATTTCCCCCATCATTTTTCCCTTTCTATTTTTTGATAGAAAGCATTGAGGTTGAAAGTATTTGTCCCTTCATTCCAGGGCTGTTGCTTCCTGTCCTGGGTCCTCCATGTCCCTTGGTGCTAGGCTTCTTTTTGTGTTTGAATATATTTGCCTACTTACTAATCAGACACAACAAATAAGGACAGAGGTATGCTGATGGAGAAACATATAAGCTACACATTTTATCAATTATGCCATATTTCCACCAAAATTTATACATGTACTTTTAGCAGTAGACTTAAAATAAGCAGTGATACATGTCATGAGTAGTTATATTCTGTGACATCTTTATTAGAGAATTTTCTTTCCATTTTGATAGGGAGACAAACATTTGGTAAACTTTTATGAGACCATCAGTGAATTTATTAGGGTTCTTTAATTTCTTGCCCAGGTTTTAGGGCTAAACTATACTTATTTTTTAACATCTTTACTGGGGTATAATTGCTCTACAATGGTGTGTTAGTTGCTGCTTTATAACAAAGTGAATCAGTTATACATATACATATATTCCCATACCTCTTCCCTCTTCGTCTCCCTCCCTGCCACCCTCCATATCCCACCCCTCCAGGCGGTCACAAAACACCAAGCCGATATCCCTGTGCCATGCGGCTGCTTCCCACTGGCTATCTACCTTACGTTTGTTAGTATATATATCTCAACGTCTCTCTCTCGCCCTATCACAGCTCACCCTTCCCCCTCCCCATATGCTCAAGTCCATTCTCCAGTAGGTCTGTGTCTTTATTCCTGTCTTACCCCTAGGTTCTTCTTAACATTTTTTTTCTTAAATTCCATATATATGTGTTAGCATATGGTATTTGTCTTTCTCTTTCTGACTTACTTCACTCTGTATGACAGACGCTAGGTCTATCCACCTCATTACAAGTAGCTCAATTTCGTTTCTTTTTATGGCTGAGTAATATTCCACTGTATATATGTGCCACATCTTTATCCATTCATCCGACGATGTTCCATCTCCGGGCTATTGTAAATAGAGCTGCAATGAACATTTTGGTACATGACTCTTTCTGAATTCTGGTTTCCTCAGGGTATATACCTAGTAGTGGGATTGCTGGGTCATATGGTAGTTCTATTTGTAGTTTTTTAAGGAACCTCCATACTGTTCTCCATAGTGGCTGAACCAATTCACATTCCCACCAGCAGTGCAAGAGTGTTCCCTTTTCTCCACACCCTCTCCAGCATTTATTGTTTCTAGATTTTTTGATGATGGCCATTCTGACTGGTGTGAGATGATATCTCATTGTAGTTTTGATTTGCATTTCTCTAATGATTAATGATGTTGAGCATTCTTTCATGTGTTTGTTGGCAGTCTGTATATCTTCTTTGGAGAAATGTCTATTTAGGTCTTCTGCCCATTTTTGGATTGGGTTGTTTATTTTTTTGTTATTGAGCTGCATGAGCTGCCTGTAAATTTTAGAGATTAATCCTTTGTCAGTTGATTCATTTGCAAATATTTTCTCCCATTCTGAGGGCTGTCTTTTGGTCTTGTTTATGGTTTCCTTTGCTGTGCAAAAGCTTTGAAGTTTCATTAGGTCCCATTTGTTTATTTTTGTTTTTATCTCCATTACTCTAGGAGATGGGTCAAGAAGGATCTTGCTGTGATTTATGTCATAGAGTGTTCTGCCTATGTTTTCTTCTAAGAGTTTGATAGTTTCTGGCCTTACATTTAGGTCTTTAATCGATTTTGAGCTTATTTTTGTGTGTGGTGTTAGGGAGTGATCTAATCTCATACTTTTACATGTACCTGTCCAGTTTTCCCAGCACCACTTATTGAAGAGGATGCCCTTTCTCCACTGTATGTTACTGCCACCTTTATCAAAGATAAGGTGTCCACATGTTCGTGGGTTTTTCTCTGGGCTTTCTACCCTGTTCCATTGATCTACCTTTCTGTTTTTGTGCCAGTACCATACTGTCTTGATTACTGTAGCTTTGTAGTATAGTCTGAAGTCAGGGAGCCTGATTCCTCCAGCTCCATTTTTCGTTCTCAAGATTTCTTTGGCTATTCGGGGTCTTCTGTGTTTCCATACAAATTATGAAATTTTTTGTTCTAGTTCTGTGAAAAATGTCAGTGGTAGTTTGATAGGGATTGCATTGAATCTATAGATTGCTTTGGGAAGTAGAGTCATTTTCACAATGTTGATTCTTCCAATCCAAGAACATGGTATATCTCTCCATCTATTTGTATCATTTTTAATTTCTTTCATCAGTGTCTTATAATTTTCTGCATACAGGACTTTTGTCTCCTCAGGTAGGTTTATTCCTAGATATTTTATTCTTTTTGTTGCAGTGATAAATGGGAGCGCTTTCTTGATTTCACTTTCAGATTTTTCATCACTAGTATATAGGAATGCCAGAGATTTCTGTGCATTAATTTTGTGTCCTGCTACTTGACCAAATCCATTGATTAGCTCTAGTAGTTTTCTGGTAGCATCTTTAGGATTCTCTATGTATAGTATCATGTCATCTGGAAACAGTGACAACCTTACTTTTTCTTTTCCGACTTGGATTCCTTTTATTTCCTTTTATCCTCTGATTGCTGTGGCTAAAACTTCCAAAACTATGTTGAATAAGAGTGGTGAGAGTGGGCAACCTTGTCTTGTTCCTGATCTTAGTGAAAATGCTTTCAGTTTTTCACCATTGAGGATGATGTTGGCTGCGGGTTTGTCATATATGGCCTTTATTATGTTGAAGAAAGTTAACTCTATGCCTACTTTCTTCAGGGTTTTTATCATAAATGGGTGTTGAATTTTGTCAAAAGCTTTCTCTGCATCTATTGAGATGATCATATGGTTTTTCTCCTTCAATTTTTTATATGGTTTATCACATTGATAGATTTGCGTATATTGAAGAATCCTTGCATTCCTGGAATAAACCCCACTTGATCATGGTGTATGATCCTTTTAATGTGCTGTTGGATTCTGTTTGCTAGTATTTTGTTGAGGATTTTTGCATCTATGTTCATCAGTGATATTGGCCTGTAGTTTTCTTTCTTTGTGACATCCTTGTCTGGTTTTGGTATCAAGGTGATGGTGGCCTCGTAGAATGAGTTTGGGAGTGTTCCTCCCTCTGCTATATTTTGGAAGAGTTTGAGAAGGATAGGTGTTAGCTCTTCTCTAAATGTTTGATAGAATTCGCCTGTGAAGCCATCTGGTCCTGGGCTTTTGTTTGTTGGAAGATTTTTAATCACAGTTTCAATTTCAGTGTTTGTGATTGGTCTGTTCATATTTTCTATTTCTTCCTGATTCAGTCTTGGCAGTTTGTGCATTTCTAAGAATTTGTCCATTTCTTCCAGATTGTCCATTTTATTGGCATAGAGTTGCTTGTAGTAATCCCTCATGATTTTTTTTATTTCTGCAGTGTCAGTTGTTACTTCTCCTTTTTCATTTCTGATTCTATTGATTTGAGTCTTCTCCCTTTTTTTCTTGATGAGTCTGGCTAATGGTTTATCTATTTTGTTTATCTTCTCAAAGAACCAGCTTTTAGTTTTATTGATCTTTGCTATTGTTTCCTTCATTTCTTTTTCATTTATTTCTGATCTGATTTTTATGATTTCTTTCCTTCTGCTAACTCTGGGGTATTTTTGTTCTTCTTTCTCTGATTGCTCGAGGTGAAAGGTTAGGTTGTTTATTCGAGATGTTTCCTGCTTCTTAAGGTGGGCTTGTATTGCTATAATCTTCCCTCTTCGAACTGCTTTTGCAAAACCCATAGGTTTTGGGTCATCGTGTATCCATTGTCATTTGTTTCTAGGTATTTTTTTATATCCTCTTTGATTTCTTCAGTGATCACTTCATTATTAAGTAGTGTATTGTTTAGCCTCCATGTGTTTGTGTTTCTTACAGATCTTTTCCTGTAATTGGTATCTAGTCTCAGGGCATTGTGGTCCATTTATTGTGTTGTTCATCATTGATTGTTTCATCTTTATTACTTGTAGGTCCTTGTTAACTGTTTCTTGCATTTTGTCCATTCTATTTCCAAGATTTTGGATCATCTTTACTATCATTATTATGAATTCTTTTTCAGGTAGACTGCCTATTTCCTCTTCATTTGTTAGGTGTGGTGCATTTTTATCTTCCTCCTTCATCTGCTGTGTGTTTTTCTCTCTTCTCATTTTGCTTATCTTACTGTATTTGGGGTCTCCTTTTTGCAGGCTGCAGTTTCGTATTTTCCGTCGTTTTTGAGGTCTGTCTCCAGTGGCTAAGGTTGGTTCAGTGGGTTGTGTAGGCTTCCTGGTGGAGGGGACTAGTGCCTGTGTTGTGGTGGATGAGGCTGGATCTTGTCTCTCTAGTGGGCAGGTCCACGTCTAGTGGTGTGTTTTGGGATGTCTGTGGACTTATTATGATTTTAGGCAGCCTCTATGCTAATGGGTGGGGTTGTGTTCTTGTTTTGCTAGTTTTTTGGCATAGGGTGTCCAGTAGTGTAGCTTGCTGGTCGTTGAGTGAAACTGGGTGCTGGTGTTAAGATGGAGATCTCTGGGAGATTTTCGCCATTTCATATTATGGGGAGCTGGGAGGTATCTTGTTGACCAGTGTACGGAAGTTGGCTCTCCCACCTCAGAGGCAGTGTCCTGACTCCTGGCTGGAGCAGCAAGAGCCTTTCATCCACATGGCTCATAATAAAAGAGAGAGAAAGTAGAGAGAATTAGTAGAAATAGGAAGAAAGAAGAAAGAAAGAAAGAAAGAAAGAAAGTAAGAAAGAAGCAAAGGAAGGAAGGAGGGAAGGAAGGAAAAAAGACAGAAAGAAAGAAGATACAGTAAAATAAAATAAAGTATAATAAAGTTATTGAATTAAAGAATAATTATTTAGAAAAAAAAGGGATGGATAGAACCTTAGGACAAATGGTTGAAGCAAAGCTATACAGACAAAATCTTACACAGAAGCATACACATACACCCTCACAAAAAGAGGTAAAGAGGAACAAATCATAAAACTTGCTCTCCAAGTCCACCTCCTCAATTTGGGATGATTCGTTGTCTAAAGGAGGGAAGGAAGGAAATAAAGAAAGAAAGAAAAAAGGTAAAGTATAATAGAGTTATTTAAATTAAAATTAATCATTAAGAAAAAAATATTTTTAAAAATGGACAGATAGAATGCTAGGACAAATGGTGGAAGCAAAGCTATATGGACAAGGTCTCACACAGAATCATACACATACACATTCACAAAATGAGGAAAAGGGAAAATAATCATAGATCTTGCTCTCGAAGTCCACCTCCTCAATTTGGGATGATTCGCTGTCTATTCATGTATTCCACAGAGGCAGGGTACATCAAGTTCTGGAGCTTTAATCCACTGTTTCTGAGGCTGCTGGGAGAGATTTCCCTTTCTCTTCTTTGTTCTCACAGCTCTCAGGGGCTCAGCTTTGGATTTGGCCCTGCCTCTGCGTGTAGGTCGCTGGAGGGCGTCTGTTTTTTGCTCAGGCAGGATGGGGTTAAAGGAGGCGCTGACTCGGGGGCTCTGGTGCACTCAGGCCAGGGGGAGGGAGGGGCACGGAGTGCAGGGCAGGCCTGTGGCGGCTGGGGCCAGCGTGACGTTGCACCAGCCTGAGGCCTGCCGTGTGTTCTCCCTGGGAAGCTGTCCCTGGATCCCGGGAACCTGGCAGTGGCGGGCTGCACAGGCTCTCCGGACGAAGGGTGTGGATAGTGACCTGTGCTCGCACACAGGCCCCTTGGTGACGTCAGCAGCAGCCTTAGCGTCTCCCGCCCGTCTCTGGAGTTCCTTTAAGCAACGCTCTTAAACCCCTCTCCTCGTGCACCAGGAAACAAAGAGGGAAGAAAAAGTGTCTTGCCGCTTTGGCAGGTGCAGACTTTTCCCCGAACTCCCTCCCAGCTAGCTGTGGTGCACGAACCCCTTCAGGCTGTGTTCGAGCCGCCAACCTCAGTTCTCTCCCTGCGCTCTGACCGAAGCCCGAGCCTCAGCTCCCACCCCCGCCCACCCCGGCGGGTGAGTAGACAAGCCTCTCGGGCTGGTGAGTGCCAATTGGCTCCGATCCTCTATGCGGGAATCTCTCCCCTTTGACCTCCGCACCCCTGTTGCTGTGCTCTCCTCCGCGGCTCCGAAGCTCCCCCCTCCTCCTCCAGCTGTCTCCGCCTGCGCAGGGGCTTCCTAGTGTGTGAAGACCTTTCCTCCTTCACAGCTCCCTCCCACTGGTGCAGGTGTCTTCCCTATTCTTTTGTCTCTTTTTAAAATTTTTTTTCTTTTGCCCTACCCATGTACGTGGGGAGTTTCTTGCCTTTTGGGAGGTCTGAGGTCTTCTGCCAGCATTCAGTAGGTGTTCTGTAGGAGTTGTTCCACGTGTAGATGTATTTCTGGTGTATCTGTGGGGAGGAAGGTGATCTCTGCGTCTTACTCCTCCATCATCTTCCCAGCACCCCCCTAAACTATAATTATTTTGTCTTGCTTGACTGCTTTCCTACAATGGACCAAGAATAATTTACTGTAATTTCTCATTCTAACAATAGTAAAGAATATTATTTTCCTGCCTATAACCCACAATAATAAACAGTAAATTTAAAACTCAGTTTAGAAATATGAAATATTATTGAAAAGCAATAATTCAATGAACTTTGTCTATTGGAAATTCCTATTGGATATATGCCAATCACATTGTAGAATATTTAATTAAATCTAAAAAACCCTAAAGTGCTAAAAAGCCAAAATTGGGATGGTATGGGAAAGTGGACAGATAGCTTTCTATTCTTCAAAGTAATTAGGTAAACAGATCATTTCTCTAGACATGATCAAGAGATAGATTCAATAGTAAAGGGATAAAGTAGAAGATTAAAAGAGGAAGAATGGGAAAAACTAACTCAACTTAAGAGTTCATGAATAAATCCTTTAACTAAACATATAGGAATACGTATGACTTTTGTTGGTATATCTCAGATATTTAAAATTAAACTATTTTATGTTGTGAATAAATTTTAAAATCTTCTGTGCTTCTATACCTGAATGATTTAAAGCAGTTCATTATACAATCTCACCACCACTTTGAGGCCCTGAAAGTATTATTTCAAAGATATTTTGTATAAATAATGTTTCCTTTTTACTATAAAGATACTTGTTCATTATGAACATTTAGCTAAAATAAGGAAAAACAGAATAACAGAAGCACATTTTTAAGAGCATGTAAAAATAAGAGTGGCCTTATTAATGATCATGGTATTACATAACATAAAAAAATATTATGCTAAGTGTGAGGAAACATGACACAACGCTAGGTTAAAATATGCAAGAAAAAAATTTTGCAAAAGAGTGTATTTGTATATATATATATATATATATATATATGTATATATATAAATAGTTTAATGTATCTCTCAACTTTTTCATAAGGGTTACACAAATATTTCTGTAGAAAAAAGAGACTTTAAGGCAACAGTATGGCTCATATCTCTGCTATGTCAGATATTGATTTCTAAAGATTAGAGAGAGTAAAAATATCTATTTTTAATCAAAGTAATGGTGTCCAGACCTAAGTTGACTAGCTGTATGATATGAGGCAAATCCACTTAAACTCTTTAAGTTCCATTCCTTAGCTATAATGTAATAGGTTTGAACTTGATAAACTTTTATGCAATGTTCACTTCTAAGAGTCTATAACTCACAAAGATTAAAGCAGAGCTTTCCAAAAACGAAATTGTTATGTTTGAATCCACAATCAGTAAAATAAACTAGTGAAGTCTTACTGATAGACTGTATTAAACGTCCTCACACAACACAGAGTGGTACTCATATGTTTTAAATAAAAGAGTTAACTTTTCTGTGATATCCCAATTCTAACAATGCTTGCAGAAATGAAACAATCATACTTATACACATTAAGCTGTTGTATGAAGCTCGATATATTGTTATGTTTGAAGTATTTGAGAAGTAGTTCTTTAGAAAATGTTTGCTCATTCACAGTGCAAAAGCTCTGAACATTTCTAGAAATAAGGGAAAACCAAAAAAATAGTCATTCACCAAGAAATGAAGTTTCAGCAAAGCAACAATTCAACAATACATCAAGAATCAAAAACTTAAAAGACTTGAGAAAATATAAAGCCAAAAGTTATTACCAAAATATCCTCCAACAAAAAAACATAACTCTAAAGAGAGAAAGCATAAAGAAAAATATAATGGATTTGACCAATAAAAATGAAAACATAAACATAAAATTCCATAATTTAAAAAGGTAAAAAAATAAATAAATAAAATGAAAAGGCAAATACAAAATGGGGAAAATATATAGTTTCAGAATATATAACTAGAAACTACTCTTATTAACATGTATTGAGCTCTCATAAATTATTGAAAGATAAGAACTCCATTAGAAAAAAATTGGACAAAGATTTGAAGAGGTAATTTTTAAAATTAGACAATTAAGGTTTGAAAAAACAGTACAAAATAGAAATTAAAATGTCAATGAAATAAAATGCTTTGACTGTGAAATTGGTACACATTTATTTAAAACTGTTAATATCTAGTATTGACAAGTTGGCAAGAGTTCAGATAAACAGGCAACCATATATCATTAGTGGAAATTAGAATTGTCTTAAAATCTCTAATGATATGTATTTAAAGACCTAAAATATTCAGTCTTTGACTTAGAAATTTCAATTATAGAATGCATAGGAAATAATTATAGATATGTGTAAAGATTTAGTTACAATCTATTACTTAAATAGTTGAACATAATATTAAAATATTGGAAAAAACATAAATGCACATGAATGCAAAGGAATGTTTTACATTCATCAAAAAGAAGCTGTAGAAGAATATTTAATTAAGTGGAAAGATCCATGATATTTATCTAAGTGAAAAAAGCAAATTTCTAAACAGTATAAAATAAAATACATTATTTTATGAAAAGTATACCCACATACAAAAACTAACATACTGTAAATTTTATCAGTGGTTAACACTGGTTGGTGGTATAAGAGATTTAATTTTTTGTTCTTATTTTTTACCTTCTAAAATTTCTACAAATATATATTACTTGGATGTTTTAAAGTTTTTTTAAAAAGGTGATAAAATACATATACATACATATATATATCACTTTATTTCTTAAATTATAAATTTAATAGTTTTAATGAAATTATAACAAAATAAAGTCAGTACAATTTTTGTTAAATTTCATCATCCACTTGGATTAAGATTTAGAAAAAAACTGCTATCAGTAATTTCCTCAGAATACCTAACACTATTAATGAAGTACTGTGTGTGTGTGTGTGTGTGTGTGCGCGCGTGTGTGTGTCCACACGCGCGCGCGCTTGGGGAAGGAGTTGCCTTTCATTGACATTGCCTTTCCAGAGCCCTTGGGACTATTTATGAAACAAATTAAATTATTGTGGGATCAGAATCCCCAAAATCAAGCTCAGTTTATGCTTTTTCTAAAATTGACTAGCTTTCATAAATAAGAAAGGATACCAGGGGAGATTGGGGAAGATGGTGGAAGAGTAAGACACAGTGATCACCCTCCTCCCCACAGATACACCAGAAATACCTCTACACGTGGAACAATTCCTACAGAACACATACTGAACACAGGCAGAAGACCTCAGACCTCCCAAAAGGCAAGAAATTCCCCACGTACCTGGGTAGGGCAAAAGAAAAAAGAATAAACAGAGACAAAAGCATAGAGATGGGACATGCACCAGTGGGAGGGAGCTGTGAAGGAGGAAAGGTTTCCACACACTAGGAAGACCCTTTGCGGGGGGAGACTGTGGGTGGTGGAAGGGGAGAGCTTCGGAGCTGTGCAGGAAAGCACAGCAACAGGGGTGCAGAGGGCAAAGCGGAGAGATTCCTGCAAAGATGATCGGTGCCAAACGGCACTCACCAGCCCTAGAGGCTTATCTGCTCACCATCTGGGGCAGGCGGGGCTGGGAGCTGAGGCTCCAGCTTCGGTCAGAGCGAAGGGAAAGGACTGGTGTTGGCAGCGTGAACACAGATTGTAGGGAGTTAGTGCACCACAGCTAGCCGGGAGGGACTCCGGGGAAAAGTCTGGACCTGATGAAGAGGCAAGAGATGTTTTCTTCCCTCTTTGTTTCCTGGTGCACGAGGAGAGGGGATTAAGAGCGCTGCTTAAAGGAGCTCCAGAGACGGACGCGAGACACGGCTAAAAGCAGAGACCACAGAGATGGGCAACAGATGCTAAGGCTGCTGATGCCACCACCAAGAAGCCTGTGTGCAAGGACAGGTCACTATCCACACCCCCCTTCCAGGAAGCCTGTGCAGCCCACCACTGCCAGAGTCCCGGGATCCAGGGATAATTTCCCTGGGAGAGCCCACGGTGCATCTCAGCCTGGTGCAACATCATGCCGGCCTCTGCCGCCACAGGCTCACTGTGCACACCATACTCCTCCCTCCCCCTAGCCTGAGTGAGCCAGAGTCCCTGAAGTAGCTATCCCTTTAACCCAGTCCTCTCTGGATGAAGAACAGACGCCCTCCAGAGACCTACATGCAGAGGCGGGGCCAAATCCAAAGCTGAGTCTCAGGAGCTGTGAGAACAAAGAAGAGAAAGGGAAATCCCTCCCAGAAGCCTCAGAAGCAGCGGATTAAAGCTCCACAATCAACTTGATGTACCCTGCATCTGTGGAATACATGAATAGACAACAAATCATCCCAAATTGAGGAGGTGGAATTTGAGAGCAAGATTTAAAATTTTTTCCCCTTTTCCTCTTTTTGTGAGTGTGTATGTGTATGCTTCTGTGTGAGATTTTGTCCGTATAGCTTTGCTTCCTCCATTTAGCCTAGGGTTCTATCCGTCCGTTTTTTGTTGTTGTTTTTGTTTTATTCTTTAAAAATTTTTTTTTCTTAATAAATATTTTTCATTTTAATAACTTTATTTTATTTTATCTTCTTTCTTTCTTTCTTCCTTTCTTTCTTTCTTTCCTTCCTTCCTGTCTCGCTCGCTCCCTCCCTTCTTTCTTTCTTTCATTGTTGCTTTCTTTCATTCTTTCTTTTTTCCTTTTTTTCTTTCTTTCTTCTTTCGAATTTTTCTAAATTTTATTCTGAGCTGTGTGGATGAAACGCTTTTGGTGCTGCAGCCAGGAGTCAGTGCTGTGCCTCTGAGGTGGGAGATCCAACTTCAGGACACTGGTCCACAAGAGACCTCCCAGCTCCACATAATATCACATGGCGAAAATCTCCCAGAGATCTCCATCTCAACACCAGCACCCAGCTTCACTCAACGACCAGCAAGCTACAGTGCTGGACACTCTATGCCAAAAAACTAGCAAGACAGGAACACAGGGACTGGCAGGACATATTTAAGGTGATGAAGGAGAAAAACCTGCAATCAAGATTACTCTACCCAGCAAGGATCTCATTCAGATTTGATGGAGAAACTAATAATTTTACAGACAAGCAAATGCTGAGAGAGCTCAGCACCCCCAATGCAGGTTTACAAAAAATGTTAAGGAACTTCTGTAGGCACGAAACACAAAAGAAGGAAAAGACATACAATAATGAACCCAAAACAATTTAGAAAATGGGAATAGGAACATACATATTGATAATTACCTTAAATTTAAATGGACTAAATGCTCCCACCAAAAGACACAGATTGATTGAATAGATACAAAAACAAGACCCATATATATGCTGTCTACAAGAGACCCACTTCAGACCTAGAGACACATACAGACTGAAAGTAAGGGGATGGAAAAAGATATTCCATGCAAATGGAAACCAAAAGAAATTTGGAGAAGCAATTCTCATATCAGACAAAATAGACTTTAAAATAAGACTATTAGAAGAGACAAAGAAGGACACTACATAATGATCAAGGGATTGATCCCAGAAGAAGACAAAACAATTGTAAATATTTACGCACCCAACATAGGAGCACCTCAATACATAAGGCAAATACTAACAGCAATAATAGGGGAAATTGACAGTAACACATTCCCCACTTTCACCAATGGACAGATCATCCAAAATGAAAATAAATAAGGAAACACAAGCTTTAAATGATACCTTAAACAAGATGGACTTAATGATATTTATAGGACATTTCATCCAAAAACAACAGAATACACATTTTTCTCAAGGGCTCATGGAACATTCTCCAGGACAGATCATATGTTGGGTCACAAATCAAGCCTTGGTAAATTTAAGAAAATTGAAATTGTATCAAGTATCTTTTCTGACCACAGTGCTCTGAGACTAGATATCAATTACAGGAAAAGACATGTAAAAAATACAAACACATGGAGGCTAAGCAATACACTACTTAATAACGAAGTGATCACTGAAGAAAACAAAGAGGAAATAAAAAAATAGTTAGAAACAAATGACAATGGAGACAAGACAAACCAAAACCTATGGGATGCAGCAAAAGAAGTTATGAGGGAAGTTTATAGTAATACAATCCTACGTTAAGAAACAGGATACATCTCAAATAAACAACCTAACGTTCCTCTTAAAGCAATTAGAGAAAGAAGAACAAAAAACCCCCAAAGTTAGCAGAGGGAAAGAAATCATAAAAATCAGATCAGAAATAAATGAAAAAGAAGTGAAGGAAATGATAGCAAAGATCAATATAACTAAAAGATGGTTCTTTGAGAGGATAAAGAAAATTGTAAAAACCATAAGCCAGACTCGTCAGGAATAAAAGGGAGAAGACTCAAATCAATAGAATTAGCAATGAAAAAGGAGAAGTAACAACTGACACTGCATAAATACAAAAGATCATGAGAGATTACTACAAGCAACTCTATGCCAATAAAATGGACAACCTGGAAGAAATGGACAAATTCTGAGAAATGCATAATCTTCCAAGACTGAATCAGGAAGAAATAGAAAATATGAACAGATGACTCACAAGCACTGAAGTTGAAACTGTGATTAAAAATCTTCCAACAGGGCTTCCCTGGGGGCGCAGTGGTTGAGAGTCCGCCTGTCGATGCAGGGGACACGGGTTCGTGCCCAGTCCGGGAGGGTCCCACATGCCGCGGAGCAGCTGGGCCCGTGAGCCATGGCCCTGCCAAGACTGAATCAGGAAGAAATAGAAAATATGAACAGACCAATCACAAGCACTGAAATTGAAACTGTGATTAAAAAAATCTTCCAACAAACAAAAGCCCAGGACCAGATGGCTTCACAGGCGAATTCTATCAAACTTTCAGAGAAGAGCTAACACCTATCCTTCTCAAACTTCCAAAATATAGGAGAGGGAATAACACTCCCAAACTCCTTCTACGAGGCCATCATCACACTGCTACCAAAACCAGACAAGGATGCCACAAAGAAATAAAACTACAGGCCAATATCACTGATGAACATAGATGCAAAAATCCTCAACAATATTCTAGCAAACAGAACCCAATAGCACATTAAAAGGATCATACACCATGACCAAGTGGGGTTTATTCCAGAAATGCAAGGATTCTTCAATATACGGAAATCAATCAACGTGATACACTATATTAACAAATTGAAGGAGAAAAACCAGATGATCATCTCAATAGATGCAGAGAAAGCTTTTGACACAATTCAACACCCATTTATGATAAAAACCCTGCAGAAAGTAGGCAAAGAGGGAACTTTCCTCAAATAATAAGGGCCATATATGACAAACCCACAGCCAACATTGTCCTCCATGGTGAAAAACTGAAAGCATTTCCACTAAGATCAGGAACAAACAAGGTTGCCCACTCTCACCACTCTTATTCAACTTAGTTTTGGAAGTTTTAGCCACAGCAATCAGAGAAGAAAAGGAAGTAAAAGGAATCCAAGTCGGAAAAGAAAAAGTAAGGTTGTCACTGTTTGCAGATGACATGATACTATACATAGAGAATCCTAAAGATGAGACTAGAAAACTACTACAGGTAAAGAATGAATTTGGTAAAGTAGCAGGATACAAAATTAATGCACAGAAATCTCTGGCATTCCTATACACTAATGATGAAAAATCTGAAAGTGAAATCAAGAAAACACTCCCATTTACCATTGCAACAAAAAGAATAAAATATCTAGAAATAAACCTACCTAAGGAGACAGAAGATCTGTATGCAGAAAATTATAAGACACTGATGAAAGAAATTAAAAATGATACAAATAGATGGAGAGATATACCATGTTATTGGATTGGAAGAATCAACATTGTGAAAATGATTCCACTGCCCAAAACAATCTACAGATTCAGTGCAATCCCTATCCAACTACAACTGGCATTTTTCACAGAACTAGAACAAAAAACTTCACAGTTTATATGGAAACACAAAAGACTCCGAATAACCAAAGCAATCTTGAGAATGAAAACGGATCGGGAGGAATCAGGCTCCCTGACTTCAGACTATACTACAAAGCTACAGTAATCAAGAGAGGATGATACTGGTACAAAAACAGAAAGATAGATCAATGGAACAGGATAGAAAGCCCATAGATAAACCCATGCATATACGGTCATCTTATCTTTGATAAAGGAGGCAAGAAGGTACAGTGAAGAAAGGACAGCCTCCTCAATAATTGGTGCTGAGCAAACTGGACAGGTACATGTAAAAGTATGAGATTAGATCAATCCCTAACACCTTACACAAAAATAAGCTCAAATTGGCTTAAAGACCTAAATGTAAGGCCAGAAACTAAACTCTTAGTAGAGGAAAACATAGGCAGAACACTCTATGACATAAATCACAGCAAGATCCTTTTTGACCCACCTCCTAGAGAAATGGAAATAAAAACAAAAATAAACAAATGGGACCTAATGAAACTTCAAAGCTTTTGCACAGCAAAGGAAACCATAAACAAGACCAAAAGACAGCCCTCAGAATGGGAGAAAATATTTGCAAATGAAGCAACTGACAAAGGATTAATCTCCAAAATTTATAAGCAGCTCATGCAGCTCAATAACTAAAAAACAAAAACCCAATCCAAAAATGGGCAGAAGACCTAAATAGATATTTCTCCAAAGAAGATATACAGACTGCCAACAAACACATGAAAGAATGCTCAACATCATTAATCATTAGAGAAATGCAAATCAAAACTACAAGGGGATATCATCTCATACCAGTCAGAATGCCCATCATCAAAAAATCTAGAAACAATAAATGCTGGAGAGGGTGTGGAGAAAAAGGAACACTCTTGCACTGCTGGTGGGAATGCGAATTGGTTCAGCCACTATGGAGAACAGTATGGAGGTTCCTTATAAAACTACAAATAGAACTGCCATATGACCCAGCAATCCCACTACTGGACATATACCCTGAGGAAACCAAAATTCAAAAAGAGTCATGTACCAAAATGTTCATTGAAGCTCTATTTACAATAGCCCAGAGATGGAAACAACCTAAGTGCCCATCATCAGATGAATGGATAAAGAAGATGTGGCACATATATACAATGGAATATTACTCAGTGATAAAAAGAAACGAAATTGAGCTATTTGTAATGAGGTGGATGGACCTAGAGTCTGTCATACAGGGTGAAATAAGTCAGAAAAAGAAAGACAAATACTGTATGCTAACACATTTATATGGAATTTAAGAAAAAAATATCATGAAGAACCTAGGGCTAAGACAGGAATAAAGGCACAGACCTACTAGAGAACAGACTTGAGGATATGGGGAAGGGGAAGGGGAAGCTGTGACAGAGCAAGCAAGTGGCATCGACATATATACACTACCAAATGTAAAATAGATAGCTAGTGGGCAGCAGCCACATAGAACAGGGATATCAGCTCGGTGCTTTGTGACCACCTAGAGGGGTGCGATCGGGAGGGTGCGGGGGTAGGGAGACCCAAGAGGGAAGAGATATGGGAACATCTGTACATGTATAACTGATTCACTTTGTTATAAAGCAGAAACTAACACACCTTTGCAAACCAATTATACACCAATAAAGATGTAGGAAAAAAAAGAAAGGATACCAGTAAAAATATGCATAATGTCAGATTAATCTATCATTTCCCATGAGTAAACTTCTGTGAATATATAAATTATGACTTAATTAAAAGTAATCAGGAAGTGAGAAAGGCCCTAGAGTCAATTATCTGTACCTGGATTCATGGTATCTGATTAATTAATGGTTTAAAATAATGTATAAAAAAGTGAAAGAATAACATGACCATATACTGTTCCAGCTTAATCACTTTGCTATTTTGGTCATGCTTCATTTTATAAAATTAAACAATGCATATTGAAAAAGAAAATAATCAAACACATGAATTAGAAATAAAGTGATTATACATATTACAAAAAGCATGACAGCATAGTGTAACTTTAAGAGTACATTTTTCTTCATTTGTTTAAAACATTATTTGACAGAACCCAGGTGTTCAAAATGATTAAGTCACCTATGTTCTATCTACATAAAAGAATATTATATAAACATTAAAAATGCGCTTAAAAAGAATCTCATGGGAAAATGCCTACAAAACAATACTGTGTCAAAAAATAAAAAATTGTATGCATTATATAATCTTTTGTGTTTTTTCTCTAAAAGAAAATTGGATTTATTATGATTGAAAAATGACACATTTTCAGTGTAAACTAATTAAGTAATATAAAAATATATACACTGAAACTTATAAGTAAAAACAAACAGAAAAAACATTTTACTTAAGTAGGATCAAGCTAATTATATTGTTCTGCAAGTCTTATTTCTATGCAAAAGTATGAAAAGTATAAAGAAAATGAAATTATCACCCACAATGCCATCTCCCAGAATAACCATTAACATTTTGTATATTTACTTAAAGTTTGAACTTTATAAATTTCAATAATAAGCATACATTTAGAATTTTAAAACATTTAAAAGTATTTCTTAATATTACACACACACACACACACACACACACACACACACACACACACACACACACACACATGCTCCTTTTCAGAAACTTAACGACAGCAAAAAAAAATTACCTGTATGATTATATCTGTTTCCAGCAAAAAAAAAAACAAACAAAACAAAACTTAAAAAAGGGCTTATTACCTTACGTTATTTCTTTTTAATATCTTTATTGGAGAATAATTGCTTTACAATGTTGTGGTAGTTACTGCTGTATAACAAAGCAAATAAACTCTATGGATACATATATCCCCATATTTCCTCCCTCTTGCATCTGCCTCACAACCTCCTTATCCCACCCATCTAGGGGGACACAAAGCACCGAGCTTATCTCCCTGTGCTCTGTAGCTGCATCCCACTAGCTATCTATTTTGCATTTGATAGTGTATATATGTCTCTGCCACTCTCTCACTTCATCGCAGCTTACACTTCCCCCTCCCTGTGTCCTCAAGTCCATTCTCTACATCTGCGTCTTTACTCCTGTCCTGCCCATAGGTTCTTCAGAAACTTTTTTTTTTAGATCCCATATGTATGTGTTAGCATGTGGTATTTGTTTTTCTCTTTTTGTTTTATTTCACTCTGTATGACAGACTCTAGATCCATACCTCTCACTACAAATAACTCAGTTTTGTTTCTTTTTATGGCTGAGTAATATTCCATTGTATATATGTACTACATCTTTATCCATTCATCTGTCGATGGACACTTACGTTGCTTCCATGTCCTGGCTATTGTATATAGTTTCACAATGAACATTGTGGTACATGACTATTTTTGAATTATGGTTGTCTCAGGGAATATGCCCAGTAGTGGGATTGCTGGGACGTATGGTACTTCTATTTTTAATTTTTTAAGGAACCTCCATACTGTTCTCCATAGTGGCTGCATCAATTTATATTCCCACCAAGAGCGCAAGAGTTTTCCCTTTTCTCCACAGCCTCTCCAGCATTTATTGTTTGTAGATTTTTTGATGACGGTCATGCTGACTGGTGTGAGGTGATACGTCATTGTAGCTTTGATTTGCATTTCTCTAATGATTAGTGATGTTGAGCATTCTTTCAT
>NW_006776942.1:0-259 GCF_000442215.2 Lipotes vexillifer | reverse complement strand
CCATAATAAAACGTGCCCTAATCCTAACCCGAACGCTAACATGAAACCATGCCCTAACATGTACGCTAACACTCAACCGTACCCGTACCCTAACCTTTACCCTAAACCGTCCCCATTCCCTAACCGTAATCCTAACCCTAACACTAACCCTTACCCAAAGCCTAACCCTAACAAGTACCCTAATCCTAACCCGTAAGTTAACACTAACCTTTGCCCTAACACGTACGATAACCATCATCCGTTGTCATAGCCTAAGCTG
>NW_006776941.1:0-5266 GCF_000442215.2 Lipotes vexillifer | reverse complement strand
GGTGGATGAGGCTATCCAAGAGGCTTGTGCAAGCTTCCTGATGGGAGGGACTGGTGGTGGGTATAGCTGTGTGTTGCTCTGGTGGGCAGAGCTCAATAAAACTTTAATCTGTTTATGTGCTGATGGGTAGGACTGAGTTCCCTCTCTGTTGGTTGTTTGGCCTGAGGCGACCCAGCACTGGAGGCTACAGGCTCTTTGGTGGGGCCAGTGGCAGTCTCTGGGAGGGCTCACACTAAGGAGTACTTCTCAGAACTTTTGCTGCCAGTGTCCTTGTCCCTGCAGTGAGGCACAGCTGCCGCCTGCCTCTGCAGGAGACACTCCAACACTAGTAGGTAGGTCTGGTTCAGTCTCCTATGGAGTCACTGCTCCTTCCCACAGGTCCTGATGTGCACATTACTTTGTATGTGGAGTCTCTGTTTCACCCAGTCCTATATAAGTCCATCTCATTGTGGTTTCTCCTTTGTCTTTGGATATGGGGTATCTTTTCTGGTGAGTTCCAGTGTCTTCTTATCAATGATTGCTCAGCAGTAAGTTGTGACTCCAGTACTTTCACAAGAGGGAGTGAGTGCACATCCTTCTACTCTGCGATCTTCATCCCAATTTTCTTAAAACAGGTATCTTAATATGCTTCAAAGAGCCAAAGGAAAACATAGATAAAGAAGTAAGGAAAACCAGGAAAACAATGTATGAACAAAATAAGAATATCAACAAAGAGAAAAAAAGTATTTAAAAAAAAATCAAACAGAAATTCTGGAACTGAAAAATCCAGTAACTGAGCTGAAAATTTTACTGTAGGTGTTCAGCAGCAGACTCCAACAGGCAGAAGAAATAGCCAGCAGACTTTAAGACATGTCATTTGAAATTATGAATTCTGAGAGGTAAAAAGAATAAAGAATGAAAAAGGAGAACCTAAGGAATTTGTGAGATAACATCAAATAGACCAATACCTGTATAATGGGAGTCTCAGGTAGAGAATAGAGAGAGAAAGGGGCATAGACCGTATTTGAAGAAATTGAGAAAATACATGGATACACAAATACAAGAAGCTCAAATGGTTTCACCAGGATAAACACAAATATACTCAATGAATCACATTACAATCAAATTTTTGAAAGACAAAGATAAAATCTTGAAAGCAGCAAGAGAAAAGTAATGCATCATGTCAAGGGATCCTAAATATGATTACAAATGAATTTATCAGCAGAAACATTACAGGTCAGAAGGCAATGGAAATATACTTACAATGCTTAAAAACAAAATCAGAAACTGTCAACAAAAAATTCCTTATCTGACAAAACTGTTTTTTGAAAATAAGGGCAAAATTAAGACATTTCCAGATGAGCAAAAGGTAGGATCATCCATTCTACTACACTTGCCCTAAAAGAAATGCTAAAGAGAGTTCCTCAAGTTGAAATGAAAGAATGCTAGATAGTAACTCAAGGCCTTCTAAAAATATAAAGTACATGGACAAATATAAATACCTCTATTATTGTACTTTTTGTTGTAACTTCAATTTTTATAAATCTATGTTAATGAGTAGAAATCTATAAAGGTGTAATTGTGACATCAATAACATAAAATAGGGGGAGAGGACTGTAAAGGGGTAGAGTTCTGTATGTGATTGAATGCACTGCTATCAATTTATGATAGATTGCCTTAACTTTAGGATGTTATATGTAATCCCCATTGTAACCACAAAGAAAGTATCTATAAAATATAGACAAAGGGAAATGAAAAAATAATCAAAATGTGTCACTACAAAAAGATCAACTAAACACAAAGGAAGCCAAGCAAGAGGAAATGAGGGACAAAAAAGCTACAAAACATATTGACAGCACATAACAAAATGGTAAAAGTAAGTGCTACCTTATCAGTCATTACTTTAAATGTAAATGGATTTAAATCTGCAATAAAAAGTCATATATTGGCAGAATAAATAAAAAAAAAAACAGTATCCAACTATAAGCCATCTTTAAGAGACTCTCTTTAGATCTATGGCCACATATATACTGAAAATGAAAGAAGGGAACAAGATATTCCATGCAACTTGTAACTAAAAAAAGAGAAGAGGTGGCTATAATAATATCAGATAAAATAGAGTTAAGTGAAAATTGTTACAAAAGACATAGATGAACATTATATAATTATAAAATCATCAATTCATCAAAAGATATAATAACTATAAACATATGTCCTTCAAAGAATAATTGAAATCCTCCCGAAAAAGAAAAGTTTAAGACTAGATGGTTTCATTGGTGAATTCTACCAAATATTTGAAGAAAACCTAACATGAATACTCAAATTTTTCCCAAAAATTGAAAAGGAGAGAAAACTTCCCATCATATATTATGAGGCAGCATTACCCTGATAGCAAATCTAGATGAAGACATTATAAGAAAAGAAAAATACAGACCAATATCTCTGATGACTATTGATACAAAGATCCTCAACAAAATACCAGCATGTCAAATTCAACAGCACAATAAAAGGATAATACAAAGACCAAGTGGGATTTATTCCTGGAATACAAGTATGATTCAACACATGAAAAGCAATGAATGGGTTGCATTATATTAACAGATAAAGAAAAAAAACCAGCCAGATAATTATCTAAATTGACTAAGAAAAAGCATTTGACAAAATTCAACACTCTTTTACAATAAAACATTCAAAAGCCTAGGAATATTAGGAAACTGTCTCAGTATAATATAGGTGATATATGAAAAACTCACAGCTAACACCATAGTCACAGATGAAAGACTGAAAGTTTTTTCTCTAAGATGAAGAACAAGACAAACCTGCCAACTTTTGCTACTTGTTTTCAACACAAGTACTAGCCAGAGCAATTAGGCAAGAAAAAAGAAAAAAGGACGCGCCCAAATTAGAAAGAAAGACATAAAATTATCTCTCTTTGCAGATGGCAGGCTCTTATACGTAGAAAGCCCTAAAGATTCTGCAAATAAAAAAATGCTAGAAACAAAAAACAATTTCAGCAAAGTTGCAGATACAAAATCAACATCAAAAATAAGTTGCATCAATGTACATTAACAATGGACAATACAAAAAGTGAGAAAACATTTCCATTTATACAGCAACAAATAGAATAAAATATTCCCTAATAAACTTAATGTAGGAGATGGAAGTTTTTGCACTGAAAACTACAAAACATTAAAACAGATGCAAATAAATGAAAATACATATTTTATTCATGGGCTGGAAAACTTAATATTGTTAAGATGCAAGACTACACAAAGGGATCTATATATAGTCAATCACCCTAAAATTCATACAGACTCTCAAGGCACCCTGAATAGCTAAAACAATAATGAAAAAGAAGAACAAAGGTGGAGGAGTCACATTTCCTGATCTCAAAGTTTACTGCAAAGCTATGGTAATTAAAACAATGTGGGACAGCATATAAAACAGTGAAATAGAATAAAGAGCCCAGAAATAAACTCTTTCATATATGGTCAAACAATTTTGACCAGCGTGCTTAAACCTTTCAATGAGGAAAGGACAATCTTTTCAGCAAATGATTTTGGGAAAACTAGATATTCACATACAAAAGAATCAGTGTGGGCCCTTATGCAAAAATTAACTCAAAATGTATCAATGATCTAAATGTAAGAGCTAGAACTCTAAAACTCATAAGAAAACATAGGAGAAATGCTTTATGAGATTGGATTTGTCAATGACATCTTGAATATGATACCAAAAGCACAGGCAACAACGACAACAAAAATAATAGATAAATTACACCTTATTTAGATTTAAAAATTTTGTGCATCAATGGGCATTATCAACAGAGTGAAAAGGCAACCTATGAAATGGAAGAAAATATTTTCAAATCATATATATGATAAGAAAATTATATCCAAAATGTGGGAAAAATTCCTATAGCTCAACAACAACAATAATAACAACAAAACAACCCAATTCAAAAATGGACAAGCACTTGAATAGATGATTTTTCAATGAAGATATACAAATGACTAATAAGCACACAAAGAGTTTCTCAACATCACTAATCATCAGAGCAATGTAAATCAAAACCAAATTTAAATACCACTTCATACTCATTAGGATGGCCACTATAAAAATAATGAAAAATAACAAATGTTGGCAAGGATATGGAGAAATTAGAACACTTGTGCTTTGCAGGTAGGATGTAAAATCGTTTTACTGCTGCTGCTGTGGAAACAGTATGATGATTAGTATAGTATGATGATTTCTTAAAAGTTAAACATAGGAATTCTATATAATCCACAAATTCCACTTCTAGGTATATACCCAAAAGAAATGAATGAAGGATCTAATAAATATATTTCCAGAGCCATTTTCACAGCAGTATTATTCATAAAAGATGAAAGGTGGAAATAGCAAATGTCCATTGCAGGATGAATAAGCAAAATATAGTATATGCATACAGTGGAATATTCTTCAGCCATCAATAAGGAGAGAATTCTGACACATGCTACAGCATGAATGAACCTTGAAGACATTACAGTAAGTGAAATTAGTCAATTACAAAAAAAAAATACAAATATTGTATGATTCTACTTATGAGAAACACATAGAGTAGTCAAATTCATGGAAAGAAAGTAGAATGGTGGTTTCAACATCTGAGGTGACAAGGAAATGGGGAGTTAGTATTTAGTGGATATAGAGTTTTAGTTTTGGAAGATTAAACATTTGTAGAGATGGATAGTGTCAATAGTTTCAGAACAATATGAATGTACTTAATAACACAGAATTGTACACTTAAATATGGTTAAATTTTTATGTTGTATATATTTTATTGCAATAAAATGAGTTTTTTAAAAAGAGTATTTATTTTCTTAGGATTATTATTTTATTTTTAATTTTATTTTATTTACTTTTTTAAGCAGCAGGTTCTTATTAGTTATCCATTTTATACATATTAGTGTATACAAGTCAATCCCAATCTCCCAATTCATCACACTGCTCCCCCACTCCCCACCACTTTCCCCACTTCGTGTCCATACATTTGTTCTCTACATCTGTGTCTCTATTTCTGCCCTGCAAACAGGTTCATGTGTACCATTTTTCGAGGTTCCACATATATGTGTTAATATTTGATATTTGTTTTTCTCTTTCGGACTTACTGCACTCTGTATGACAGTCTCTAGATCCATCCACGTCTCTACTAATGACTCAATTTCATTCCGTTTTATGGCTGAAAAATATTCCATTGTATATATGTACCACATCTTCTTTATCCATTCATCTGTCAGTGGGCATTTAG
>NW_006776940.1:0-884 GCF_000442215.2 Lipotes vexillifer | reverse complement strand
TGGGATGAATTGGGAGATTGGGATTGACATATATACACCAATATGTATAAAATAGATAACTAGTAAGAACCTGCTGTATAAAAATAAATAAATAAAATAAAATTCAGAAAAAAAGAAAAAAAACAACAACAAAGTGGATGCTGCCTTGACTGGATAGTGGAGCAGGACGAAAGGAATGGGGACCAGGGATCCCAGGTCCTTCCCTCATTCACTTTCACCTTGACCAGTGTTTTGGTGAAATTATTAATGATTTATTTAGCAGTGAACCCCACCATGTCTGTGCCCCCAAAGAAACCTGACTTGTAACTCTAACGGATGAGAGGAAGGTGGTGGGAGCGAGGTCCAGGTGAGGTAGGCAGCCAAGCGGAGTCGGGGCTGCACCGCAGAGGAGAGCAGCCTAGACCCCAAGCTTGAGAGCATCACCCTGGGTGAGAGTCATTGCTCACCCAGGGGCAGAAGCCCTTGGTTCTCTTCCCTGTTTTATATCGACCCCTGGGGGCGGGCGGATTAGAGGCTCACGGGACTTCAGGGGAGCACTGCCCCTAATTAGGGGGAGCTGGGGAGGCACTACCTGTCTGGAGACATCCACACAGGCCTGACGCTGACCTGCCTACAGCGATTGTAAGTTAAGGATGAGAGGCTACTGTTTAACATTGGCTGGAGACACACGTGTACGGGGGTGGTGGGGGGAGCAGAGAGAAAAAGAGAAGACAGAGAGATTGATTGATTGATTGATTGGTTGGTTGTGAGAGGGTAGGAGCAACTGACCAGGGAGGTGGCTGTCTTCTCAGAGCATGAAAAGAAACTGTGGGTTATCAAGCAGATAGGGACCAAGATAGCTTATTCTTTTTTTTTTTTTTTTTTTTTTTTTTTTTTTTTGGGGG
>NW_006776939.1:0-304 GCF_000442215.2 Lipotes vexillifer | reverse complement strand
CCCGCCATGTGCAATATGAACATGGCTATTACCAATGTGAGCACTGTAAAAATGGTCAGGGCCATCATGGGCACAGTCAGCATGGGCGCTGTCACCATCAGCACTGTCAACATAGTTTTTGCCACAATATGCGCTGTCAGAATGGTAACTGCCACAATATGACGTGTCACCATCTGCACTCTCACCACGAACAATGCCACCTTGGGCAATGCCACCATCAACACTGTCACTCTGACAAATGGAACCATGAAACTTGTCACCATGGACACTTTCAACATCAGTACTGTCAGCATGGGTTTTTTCA
>NW_006776937.1:0-422 GCF_000442215.2 Lipotes vexillifer | reverse complement strand
AAATCCCCCCCCTGCCAGTGCAGGGGACATGGGTTCGAGCCCTGGTCTGAAAAGATCCCACATGTCGCGGGACAACTAAGCCCGTGCGCCACAACTACTGAGCCTGCGCTCTAAACCCCGCGAGCCACAACTACTGAAGCCACTGCAATGAGAAGCCCGTGCGCCGCAACGAAGACCTACGCAGCCAAAAATAAATAAATTAAATAAATAAAATTATTTTAAAAGACCCTATTTCCAAATAAAGTCACCTTAAAAAAATAAGTATCAACCACGGTATACAAGTGTGTTACCTTTTCTCAACTCTGGAAGATTGCCGGAGAGCAGGAGGAGCACTGTGTGGAGTTGAACAAGTGGCACAATCTCTCTGGGCTTCTGAAAATAGCGTATGACCAGCACCAGGCCGGGTGATTTCGAAATTCCTT
>NW_006776936.1:0-222 GCF_000442215.2 Lipotes vexillifer | reverse complement strand
CGAACCCATGTCCCCTGCATCGACAGGTGGACTCTCAACCACTGCGCCACCAGGGAAGCCCCCAAGTAAGTAATATTAAAGGAAGTTAAAAGAGAACTCTATCAAGCTAAGAAGCAGTATCCTACATGAATGGAAAAAGGGGGAAAAAAAACAATTCTATTTTAGACCTAGTAACGAAAATAAGTTAATAGGACTTGTAGAGAAGTGTACAATATTTGCTCT
>NW_006776934.1:1749374-1759985 GCF_000442215.2 Lipotes vexillifer | reverse complement strand
ATGGCTCACGGGCCCAGCTGCTCCACGGCATGTGGGATCTTCCCGGACCGGGGCGTGAACCCATGGCCCCTGCATTGGCAGGCGGACTCTCAACCACTGCGCCACCAAGGAAGCACAAAAATGAGTAGTTTTTGAGTGACTGAGTAAAAAACACTTCCCCAGCTACTCAAATGAGGTCTCCTTATTTTAGATACCATGAGAAAGGCTGGAATTACCTCCAGATCATCCACACGCTAATATCATGGATGCAAACTCCTTGAAATCCAGAACTGTGATCTGGTTTCCTAGTATTTCCCACAGTGCTTAGAATACTTGAAACTTGTTAAGGACTGAATCACATCTCCCTAAAATTTGCATGTTAAGGTTCTAACCCCTAGTACCTGGACATGTGACTGTATATAAAGATGGAGCCTTTGAGAGGTAATTAAGGTAGTATGAGATCATATGGGTCAGACCTAACCAAGTATTACTGGAGATAGAGACACCAAGGATGTGAGCATATAGAGGAAAAGTCATGTGAGGACACAGCAAGAAGGCTGCAAGTCAAGGACAGAGGTCCCAAAACAACCAAACCTGCAGACGCCTTGATCTTGGACTTCTAGCTTCTGGAATTGTGAGAAAATAAATTTCTGTTGTTTAAGCCCCCAGTCTGCAGTATTTTGTTATGGCAGCCCTAGCAAACTAACATAATATTCATCATTTATTTGCTGGATTGATTAAAACTTGTAATTTTCTATTTTTCTCCTTCTCAGACCACACTTTTTAAGGCAGATGCACAAAGATAAATGCCTTGAAATTATGGATTTCTCTTTGTTCTTTTTATTGCTAACTTAGTGTTTTAGAAAAGCCCTGCTATTTCTAGTCCCCACATCCCCCACCAAAGATACATTGAATTTAGGTCACTTGTTCCTTCAAATAATGTGCTGTAGTGGAATCAAGGCATATTGAAAAGATAAAACATCCAGGTAAAAGAGTGGCAGGGGTTTCTCTTCCAAACACCCTGCATATGTGTTGGAGGGGGATTGTGCAATATTTTCAGGTTATAATATTTTTAGAATCCTCTCCAATTCAAACTTAAACAGATCAGTCCTTAAGTCCTGAACAGGAAAAGGCTTCATACAGTTGATTTCCAGCCATATGGCCTTCCTCATCCTGAACTGTTTATCTTACCCTGAGACACTAGACACAAGAGCTATAAGGGAGAGATGGGAGTAAAACTTATAAACTGCTGTTACTTTAGCTGGCTTGAACCAAGGTAGCAACTGTTCAATAACTGTATATTGAGAACATTATCTGAGGTCAATGGCTTTGAAGACATGCTAAGAGGTCAACACACGTTTTGCTTGCCAAAAAAAAAAAAAAAAAATTCAACATCAGATGAAAGAGTGTTATGGACTGAATGTTTATGTCTCCTCAAAATTCTTATGTTGAAACCCTAACCCCCAATATGAGAATATTAGGATGTGAAGCCTTTGGGAAGTGATTATGTCACAGGGTGGAGACCTTATAAATGACATCAGTGCCAATATAAAAGGGACACCAGAGAGCTCCTCCCTCACCTCTTCTGTCAAGTGAGGATGAAACATGAAAACAGCTATCTATGAACCAGAAAGACTCATCAGACACTGAATCTGCCAGTATCTTGATCTTGGACTTCCCAGCCTGTAGCACTGTGAGAAAAAGTTTCTGTTCTTTGTAAATCACCTGGTCTATGGTATAATTATAGCAACCCTAACAGACTAAGACAAAGGGTCATATTTGTAAATAATAAAATCCTAGGTAACACAGCATATATTATGAGATGACAGTAACCTAGTAGTTTAGAATTCAGAGCCTCTCATCAGACTGACCTGGGCTGAAGTTTTGGCTCTGCTACTTACTAGCCCTGTCACCTTGGGCAAGTAACTTAATCTCATTGATTTTCCATTCCCCAGTCTATTATCTATAAAGTAGGAACAGAAATAAGGAACCTCAGAGACCTAGGCATGTTTTTTTTGGCCTAGTCCATAGTAAGAATTTAAATAGCAATTATATATTATTTTTTAAACCTAATAATAGTGAATACTCTTTTTGCTTACTAAAATTATGTTTTAAGAGTAAATTATTTTTGGAAATGATTTTGGAAATACCCACATAATCTTTCTTTGTGAAGAAATTTGTGACAGTAGTTGAACATATGGTATGCACAAAAAAGATACATTTAAGAATTCACCAAATATTATAAAAAAGCAAAATGTCACAGTGGTACTTTGGGGAGCACAGTATGGTGAGATGACATTTTTGTAAAGTAAGTAACAAATAGATGAAGACAAAGCAGAGTAACTTGATTTAGGTAAAAATTGATATTGATAAGGGATACGTAAAAATATAGATGTAGAACCTGTAGGCAGTAATAACACACAGAGTTATAATGAAAGTTTATATGCATTCAACATGAACCAACTGCTTCAAAGTATAATCTTTGTAAATAAGAAAAAATATCTTATTCCATTTTTTAAGACAATCACATAATATTATTCACAGATTTTATTTTATCAATATTCTTCCAGATATTTTAATCTGAAGACAAAAACAATACCTTTGTGCTCCTCTTTCCTTTATTTTTCTGAGCTTGGATGTGTCTATCAGTAGATGATTCTGATATTTTCTCAGATCTTTTGGGGGAATTCCTGCGAATCAGTCTCTACATGATATTTTTCTGTCTTATTCAAAATTATTAATTTTTAAGAATAATTCAAAATGATTTGCTTGTAATGATTACTTATGAAATGTTAGTCAATTCACATATAATGCTATAAATTTAAAAAAACAAAAACATTGTAAGTGGATATACACACAAATATATATTTACTTAAATCATACAGTTAATTCTAGGAATGTTTATTGAATCTATAAAGACTGGGGCAGCTACTCTCATAGAGAGAGTAGTTGGAGATCTTGAAGCCATGGAGAATGGGACAAAGTTTTATTTATATTAGTATTATATTCTGTGTATTAGTAACTAACACTGGGTCAACTGATAAGTGTTTATGAATGAATGAATGAATGTGAATTAGTGAATGACTGAACTGTAGTCCTATTTTTAAGAAGCATATAATCTAGAAAGGACTAAAAATGCATAAGTACAATGTGCTATGTTTTATACCAGTGTTTCTCAAGCAATTTGTGGTGAATGACCATTTTTTTAATTTCCAACCAATCAAAAAGCAGTATTTTATAAAATACAATAAAAATAAATGACTAGAAAAATAAGGAAAAACAAAAAGACATACAATGAGACATAAAATTTTTCAGTAAAATTGCTAGGAAGTTTCAATTTCTTGTCTCCAGCTAGCAACCAACAGGCTACAGAATATATTTTGAGTAGCACCATTTTTTACTATTGCCATCAACAATGTGATAGAAAAAAAACCCTAGTTAACCCATAAGTAAATGAAAGAAAAGCACTTGAAAATGTCCATTAAAATTAGTTTAGGATAATCTGCTGGGAAAATTATCACTTTCTTCCTGTACTTTCCAGAATTCTATTGTGAGTCACACAACAGACAAAAAAAGCAGGACACCAAATGGTTCTTTGCAGCAAACTCGACTCATCTTGGCAACTCTGCAGGATTCAAAAGGAGAATATGCACAGATAGCTTCTCTCCTTTAGAAAAAATTCACAGCACCAAGTGTTCCCCTTATGGCAGGTAAAAAAAAAAACAATTTACCTGAGTGATAAATGGTAAATGCCATAAGCATCCTTCCCATTTCCGTTTGTTTCCTTTTGAAAATAACTAACATTCCTTTGTTGTGTTGTTGGAAATAGTTAATTTACAACTGCAAAAAGTACTGATGTCTCTATTCCTTTCCCATGCAATACTGTTTTTATGTTTATATGTTTCAAGTACTTTTCACCTATAAATACTACTTTAAAAGTGTTACTATTTGTGCTTAGTAAGCCACCACAGTATTCAAAAGTTAATACATACACATATATGTGTTGAAAATATTAAGAAATCAGTATAAAATTTTAAACTTAAATTTTTAAATGTTTGGCAATTTTTTTAAATGTTCAAAATGTCTTTGCCTACGCAAAAAAAACCAAAAAAACCAAAAAACTACAAAATGCAATTAAATAGCCTATTTCCTGGTGGTTAAGTTCTAAAGCTATCATGAAAGGTTTGTAAAAATTGTTCCTGAAAATACCTTTGATAGATCATATACTACTCATACATGAATTTATGTTTTTTATCTCATCTATAAGTAAGTCCAACCCAGTCAGTTATTCTACCAAAGGTGGATAAGGAGACAAATTCCTTGGATGAACACTGGATAAAGTACTAGGCTTGTGCTTTCATCAAAAATATAACCAAAAGTATATGAATTCATGTAAATCAAAAGTATACAGTGCTACAACACTGGAATAAAACAAACACAAAACGATGGAAGTATGAGAATACACATTATTTAAAATAACAATCAAAAGAAAAAGCAAAAAGAATCAACTAAAATATTCACAGTGGAGTATGGCAAAGTACATCACTGCAATGACATACTGTATAACCATTAAACTTATGCTGCAAATAATAATGACAGTGTGTTTAAAGTATATTGCTAAGTGGAGAAATGTTTTGACTATAAATAACTTTATGTTTCATATGTAATAAACACTTATGTGATTATGTATAAGCTACGTAAATTATATAATGTATTACATAATTACAAGTGTATATTATAAATTATATCATTTGTTATTTAAACAAAAACTGAAAGGATATATCCCAAATAATATAAATAGATTGGGAAATGTAATTTTGAATCTTCTCCCTAGTACGTGATTAAAATTTCAGTATTAACACTATTATAATAACAGTGCTTCCCTTTAAGACTTTTTGAGCATTTTTAATTTTCATTTCATTTTTAAAAGATATGCACTTAGAATATGCACATCAATTTAGTTATTTGGAGGGAAATCATGTAGTAGAGAATAAAATTAAAAATTTGAATTTTGAGAATGAATAATATTCTACATCAAACTTCTTGCTCCTTAAGATTGGCTAGAACACTGAAAAATTGAAAAAAAACCTGAAATCCCATTGAGAAGACAATGACTAAATAAACCAAAACACGAATATGTGTAGTATTAAATACTAAGCATCAGTGAAAAGAATAAGGTGGAGAAAAGAAGACAAGAGCAAAAGGGGTGACATGGAAGAACGTCCAAAACACATCATTAAGGAGAAAAAATCAAGTTTCAACAGAGTGTGTACAGCATGACCCTACTTGCATTTAATAAAGGACAGCACACAAAACTGAAAAACAAATTCTTGCTCCTAATATTAAAGGAATTTATAAGGCCAAACAGCTTATTTTCTTGTAACAAATCCAAAGCTATCTTTTCTCCTAGGTATGTTATAAGCTTAACCTGAGATTATGGAATTTCAGTACCTGCCAGATATATTAAACTGCTTCTCCTTTACCAGAGTGCAAAAGGAACTAAGGAATACTCTCCTAATTGAAGATCTGATAGATAGACCAATAATACTCACTAGATAAGTAAAGATACTAAGTTTCACAATAGTATTTTTGGCATAAAGGGAAAAATAGTATCACTGATTCATTAATATTTTGAAATTAATTAATTTTGTAGTTATATATCTGAATCAAAGCTATGGCACATTCAATCAAAAACTCAGAACACAAAATCTGGCATTAACACGCTTTGAGTATTTCCAATTCCTTTTATGATTATCAAAAACAGGAAACCTACCTCATAGTAAAGTTTATATAAATTTAATAATGTCAGGCATCTTTTAGAGATAAAGAGACATGGTATTCAATAAATAGGCAAAAAATAATGAGAACTACTCCCCTAATTTGATTCTCTATGGCAAGTATATACCTAATACCATTTTGTTAAAATGGGATATATGCTTCACTCTGAAACAAGCAAATAATGAGAGACAATAAATCAAAATCCAATGCTCATATTTCCCCACCAAGTTCTTGGTGATTTTCACCCAAAATACTAAATCACTTTCAATCTTGGAGACTACACAAATTGCTTAACAGTCTATAAACTTGAGGTGTTTCAATTAATGATTCATTCTACATAGAGTCAACAAAAGCTGGTTTGACTTTATTCACTGAATTATGAGTCCTATTTTGTGAGTGGAATTACATATGGAAATTAATCCTCTCATTTAATATAAAATAAGACACCATTTTAACCCTGATCTTTATTTTTACCCTTATGGAATTTGTCACCATCTACGCCTTCTAAACTGAAAACTCCGTTCTCCTACATGATGTCATACCTCATGACACACAAAATAATTAAAAAGCAATTTTTCAAGAAATACTTACTGGATAAATATTAATATTCTTTGCCAACTGACCATATTTTGGGATCACTTTTTAGCAAAAATGAACTTGAATGAATTTCAGTTCAGATTCTTAATAAAATGTGAAAACTAAAATTGAGACAATCAGAGAGTATTTTAAAATATATCTTGACTAATCTCTGGTAAGGAGCAAGATGCCAAAAAAAAATTAAATACATGACATAGTCCTGAGATCTTCTGTCCTCTCTACATCTGCGTTATCCTATGGGGTAGCCCCTCACGCATGTGGCCCTTCCACACTTTAACCTTGTCTAGTTCTGTGCTGTAAGTGTAAAACACAAACCGGATTTCAAAAGCTTAGTACAAAGAAAGGTAGAGTACTTTAAAAATAATTGTATATTGACTACATGTTAAAATGATAATTTTTGATCAGCTGAGTTACATAAAATATATTATGAAAATTAGTTTCATTGGTACATTTTTACTTTCTTAATGTCTTTTAAAAAATGTAAAATTACGTACAGTGGCCTGCTTTCGTGGCTTGCATTGTATTTTCCCTGGACACTGCTGATCTGGAGAATGTCTTGCCACTGCTGTTAGCTGGCCTCTTCCTCTATCTCCCCTCCTCCCTCTCCTACCCTTTCATTTTTCTTCTTCATTTTTCCTTTCTAGAACTGCAACAATGTCAGGAGAGAGGTCTGGAACAGGAAAGGAAGATCTAGTGATTCTGAAATAAGAAGACTGCAAACATGATGGTATGGGTTCAGAAATTAAATACAACGAAATGTTCTCATATTTTATTGGTTCACTAATCTAAATTATTACTAAAACGATATTGTCTATCTGGAAGAGCAAAAAGCATAGATATTTCTGAACTCATTTTATAGTTTTTATAATATTTGTTTCTGATAAGATATTTTTATTTGAAATATTAAATAATCTCAACATATTCCAAAACAAAATTCATTTTGCCAAACACTGGACTCTATTTTAGGGCATAAAATGTGCATAAATACAAAGTCACACACATATTAATTTTCTGCTGGCCTCTTTTTCTCCTCAAAAATCTATCATTCCTGTCATCTCCCAATTTTCTTTCCAGATAGCCCTCTCTAAATCTTTTGTTGCTTTTGTCCTCTTCCTTGGCCCTTTTATAACACTTTTCCTGCTACACATTTCCCCTGTATGCTCCCATATGTTCTTGACTTTGGATAACAATGTCAAGAGAGTACTGTCAAATCTCCCAACCTGAGGACCTTGCAAAGCCATTGGAGAAGAGGGAGAAGCATTGCATTCCAAAATTTTCAAGGGTCTTAATGACCTAACTAACCATAAGTAATCACTGCTACTTTGTTTAATTCTGATAACTTCATGCATTGCCACTTTTCACATGTACCATTTCCTTCCCCAAGTCAGTTCATGAGAGTAGGCCCAATGTCTGGTCTTATTTTTAAACTTTAAATCTCCTAAAACACAGTGACTTAGATTTGGTAGATTCCCAACAAATATTGGCTGAATGAACGAACAAGTGTTCAAAATCTCACCTATTATGTCCAGAGCAGAAACACTACGGAAGACTCTGAGAAAACAAGAACTAGAACATATATAGCAGCACAGTTCCAACTGAAAGCATTGTGTGTTTTTAAATCTTCTATACATAGGGAGCTGTTGTGAGTGTGTCTATTTTGTTACACAAATGTCACTCACCTATTGATGTACACATCAAAGTATCCCTTTTTCTCCACCTTTTAAAAAAGGCACAGTGGTGTAACTCAAGTTGTGGAGCCAAAAAGTCTTGGGTTCAAGTCTTTACTCAGCCATTTGACAGCAGTGGGACATTTGACAAGTCACTTGTTTGATCCTCAATTTCCTTCTGATATTACCATCTACGGTAATAATAAATTCCTTCAGGGTGTTACAAAGATGAGGCACAACATGACTAAGCATTTAGCAATCAGTCTGATCCAAGACGGATGATCTATAAATGGAATGAAGCAGTAGCAGTGCAGCAACAGAACTGGCAGTAGCAAGAGCTACTGTCTATCTACCTGCCAACTGGACGTCTGATTTAAAAAAGGAGTTTGAACTGAACTCCAAAATATATAACAGATACTCTATAATGTTCTTTTAAATATGAGTCATTTACTGCTCTATTTAGAAAGTACTGAACTGCAGTATTCTATATTTTTGGTTTTGATCAGTTATGTTCTTATAACACTCAACTTTGGGTTGCAGTATCATTGCAGAATTTATTTCTGTATTACCTAATAATTCTAATCAAACACAAACAAGATAACCACACACACACACACACACACACACATACTATATATACATATGTATATATATATACATATATATATATACACATACTATATATGTGTATATATATATATATATATATACAGCTCTCATAATGTTCCAAAAGAAAGGACTAAAATCCCATCAGTCACAAAAGAAAAAAAATTCCTTTATGGCGTCAGTTGATCATAAACTTCCAAGAATGTCATTGACACTTTTAGCATGTTTCAGAGTTTTCCTTTTCACTTTTTTCCCTGTTATCCCCTTATGAAATTTTAAAAGGTGTTAAAACTGACCCCTTCAACACTCAGCTTCTCCTCACAACACTTTCAACTTCTCAACATCAGCAGCAACTCCCTCAGTTAGCTGCATGCCTTCCCAAACCCTGAAATGTGTCATCATTTGACTGTGCTCCACTTTCAAAATCTCGAAATACAATATTCTCCTCTGATCAAAACCATCCATCCTTGCACCTCTCTCATCCTATTAAAAAGAGTGAACCTACTATTGCTTTTCATTTTGACCTTCAGGCTCCCAAATCTTCTCTGTTCTTAGTCGATTCATCTTCTGTAGCTGCCCTTGCCTCCTTCCCCAGCCCAGATTTATGGTCAGTCTGCAATAAAATACCTACTACATCTAGAAAGCCCAGCTCTTTGCTTTACGTTATGCATACCTTCCTAATCAAGGAAAAATCAATTGTTTGTTGACCCATTCAAATTACATGTTGTGTTGTTAGAGAGAGTGATGCAGTTGTGTCAGCTAGTGAAAACAAATGGTTAATTTTGCCAACTTCCTCCTTATGGCTGTAGACTCTATATAGACCTCTTGCATATTCTCTGCTAAATTCCTATGCCTATGCTAGTTAATCTCAACCTACCACCTTGATGTGACCAGCCTCTTCTTGTGCTACTACTGATCATACCAACCTTCTTAGAACATTCTGAAACTTGCTCCTGAAAATTACTTTCCTTCCCCAATACCTCTATCTCTTCTTGCTAAGGGGGTTCCATCCTGAAAGAAGTAAATACACATCCATAGATCCTTTATTATGGCTTAAAAATACATCCCTGCTCCAATAGTATTACTCCCTTGAATAATATTTCATTTCTACAATTAACACTTAACTGAACTTACTTCTTGTCTTCATATCTTCAAAGAGCCCATGTGATCTTAAACATGGACAACTAGATTTCTGCTTGTATTTAACCCTAATATGCACATTTTTGCTCAATGATAACAGACTTTTCAACACTTTTACTGAAAATATTCAAACAAACAGATAATTTGAAAGAATAATACAATAAAATCTGAATAATCACTCCCTGGATTCAAAAATTATTAACAAATGATTTGATTTACAGACACACACTTTACCATGACTTATATGAAATTAGGTTGCAAACATCATGGCATTTATCCCTAACTAATTCAGCATGCATCTCCTAATATCACTCATAACCTAGCCCATGTGCAAATTTTCCCAATTCTACCAAAATTTGATCTTTTATAGCCTTTTTAAAAAAACTAAGATCAAATAAAGCTCCAAACACTGCATTTGGTTGTCTTTAGTCTCTTAATCTAGAAAAGTCTCCCCACAGTGATAATGTCTTTTGAAGAGACTAGGCCACATGTCTGGTATCTTCATGAAAAATACTAAACCCTGTGAATTTGTATGATTATTTCCTCATGGTTCAGTTTAACAGCTTCCACTTTCCCTGTATTTTTCTGTAAATTAGAAGTTAAGCCTAAATAGGTTTTAGATTCAGCTTAAAACATTCTGGCAACAATATTTCACAAATGGCACTGAAGACTTCATACTGCATCCATCAAGAGGCTCATGACCTCAGGCTATTAGTGACACCGGGTTTGATCACTCAGCTATTTAAGGTAAATGCCAGATGCAATTAAGAAGTAATCCTTGGGCTTCCCTGGTGGTGCAGTGGTTGAGAGTCCGCCTGCCGATGCAGGGGACACGGATTCGTGC
>NW_006776934.1:1739544-1749104 GCF_000442215.2 Lipotes vexillifer | reverse complement strand
GCCCCGCGCAAAAAAAAAAAAAAAAAAAAAAAAAAAAAAAAAGTAATCCTTGAGCACAAGGTGAACACGTTTTTCCCCAAAATATTTGTAACTAATGGTTTTATCACCTGTTGATGATTCTTTCTTGAATCATTTATTTCAATGCGAATTACAAACAGCTAATTGTAGCATTTCTTACACTTACATATTTTGTAAAGAAGAGCTGTCCTTCATCAACTAAACAAGAGTTCCTCCTAATAAGCAAGCCAACCATTTATTTCAATTTATATTATTTTCAGAATCGATTTATTAATTTTTTTTATTTTTTATTTAGAGTATCAGGATGGACTCATGGGCTTTATTCAATGTTTTACAGTCTGTTACAGTCACTCTTGTTGGAGGAGGTCACTGAGAGGATATGACCACTGGTTGACCCTAGAGTAGGACCCGAACAATCAGAGGCTTCCTACCCCCTCCCCTGTCCTTGTGTTAGGCAGGAAGTTAGCCTTGAGCAACAAGAGGTGGTGCGCCCCATAGCCGCCTAATCCTGCCAAACAATCTGCCAACCCGGCCCCAAACATGCCCCCATCAGTACTCCAAAACAGTCAGGGGACCAGAAAGATCCCCCACTGGCCAACTGGAGGGACCTTCCGCACTCTGGCCCATGCGCACACCTCACGCTATCATGTCCATAGATAAAACTTTGGCGGCCATTAGGTTCATTAAATGTTCATAAATATTCTATGAATACATACATCTGATTATAACAGACTGAATTATGGGAAGGACATGCGCAGCAGAGCCTCTTGTTATATAACCTGCAGCTGTCAATCAAAACTGTCAATCAACAACCTTGTCTTAAAAACTCTATACCCCCAGCCCTCCCGGGCCACTGCCTTCCTTGGCCTGGCCCGCCTCTCTCTTGAGGTGTTCTGTCTGTTCTCTCCGTATCTTCAATAAACTCTCTTGCAACAGTTAAGACCTCAAATTCTTTGCGTCCTTACCAACAACCGAGGCCCAAGGGAGGAGGGGTCTCCAGACCCTCTTCCACTAACACTTGGAATGTATATTTAGGCACTTCCAGGACTCAGTCTTGAGAAAGCAATGTGTTGTTGAGAACATCTGGACTGGTTATGTGACTGAACCCCATCAAGGCTTCTATACAGGGATTCCCCCACTTCACATTTACTAAAGACCTGCATTAGTACCCATTTTCACTAACTGAAAGAAATCCAAAGAGGATTTTCGTTTTATGAATAAAATCAAGAAGCGAAAATAGCGTTCATTATTATGTATTGAGCCTCATAGAGACAGCACACACCAGAGCATTGAGAGGGGCACCGCCAAGTTCCCTCCCCAGGAATTACACTCAGCATCTCAGCAGCAAGCCCCCATACCTTTAATAGTGTTTGTTAGCATCTGTGCTTTATCCTGATTTATTTTGTGCATCTGTTAGCAAGATGTGTCCTAGGGTAATTGCTTCTTCTCTTTACACCATTTCGGCTTACAAAAGGTTTCACGGCAACGCTCCACTTTCAGAGAGTGGGGGAAATCTGAATAAACTTGTAAGATCCTGGTGCATGTATGCAGAAATCGATTTGCCTTGCAGCCGCCTAAGAAAAGCCTTGTACATAAGTTGTACAAGTTGGAGTAGTCTGCCTCTTTCTACAGTCTCTCTTTGCCCTCTCTGTACAGGGGCCAGTTTCTAATTTCACCTGACATTGGGAACCAACAACCACTGATATTCAAATTTATCTGAATTTGGCAACTGGGAGGCCCTTCAAGCTAGTTCCTATTTACAGTTACAGTTTACAAATAAGGTTTATACAACCTTATTTGTCTGGGGTCATTTCCTCACTTCCTTGCACAATGAGAGATCCCAGGCTCATCTTATACTTTTTTCTGCCTGTACTTAGAATCAGCAAATTCTCCAGAACGTTTGGTCCCCTTGAGTGGGAAATGGTATTTAGAAACCATAATTTGTGCACTAGATGTGCTCATTGCTGCTGAAGAAACATTGCTTGGAAGTAAGGAGACAGAGCTAGTAAATCTATTTTTATAATATGTACAGTATATTTTAATACCTGATAGCTTAGCCCCCTTTGCCCTTCTTTTTCTGAGTTACCCTAGCTATTCTTGCTTTTTCTATTTCTTCTATATTTAATTTAAAATCAGTTTACCTAGTTCCAGAAAAACTTCTTACTGGTCTTCCTATTTAGTCATGTTACATGCTCAAATGCATGTACACACACACACACACACACACACACACACACACACTCCTCCTAAGCTTCAGTGGCTATCCTCCTTTGTCTCTTTCTCTGCCTTTAACCAGATCCCTTTACATCCACTAAGAAAAATGCAGGTGTTTCCCAAATGTCTGCCTCCTGAAGTTTTAATGTAGGTAATTTTGTAACATCTTTCTCTAGTTTTCAGTGTTCTTTCCAGCTCTAGATCTGAATTTCAATTGTATATCAGACATTTCATCCAGGTTAATATTAGAACTTCATGTTAGTGATATGTCCAAAACTGAACCATTCTCCCACCCCCAACCAAACCAGGCCCTTTTCTAGATATTATTATTTTCTCCTGTTTTGTTTTATACTCCTGGTTTTCAAGATATCCAGATTCCAAAACTCAAAAGCAGCATTTGATAGACCCTCCACCTTGGCCTCCAAATTCACTGATTTTATGGACTTGTAGATTGACCATCATCTTTGAAATCCATTGCATCACGTTCATTCACACTGCCTCTACTATAGTTTATATTTCCCATTCTTTACTGAAAAATATTATTTTCAAGTTCCAAGGAAACTATTTAATAATAAAATCCTTTTTCACACATCTGAAGAGGCAATTAAAAACAGCATCCTAAAATAACATCTTGCAGTTATATGTGTTTTATGTTTTTAACAAACAGATAAAATGAGCTTGAAAAATGTCACATACAAATATGTGTAACACTGAAATTCTGAGGTGGAGATGATATTGATAGTGAGATGTTGGTAGACAGAAGAGACACCCATATTTATAGATTTACTGTGTTATGAAATAATTGGCTGTTCAGTTTTCCTTTACAAAAGAATAACTTTCCACATCACACTGCAAAAGCTTCAAGAGTAGAGACTGCATTTTGTACTAAATATTTGTGCAGTGCTTTTCCCACAACCTCATCAAAGCCACCGTAGACACAGTACCGTCTATTCTGTCCTGACCACAGAGCATAAGTGGCTTCTCACAAATGTCCACGTATTGGGTCTGTTCAGAAAATCCTACGGTCCTGGAGAGCTGTGTGATGGCATGGTCACTTGAAGGCCTTTTCAGCACCAGTAAAGATTCTCTGTGTAAATGGTGCCATTTTCTGTTATTTCTGGCCGCAGCACTCAGTAGTAAAAACTTACCAAAATACAGTCATTTTAAATAATACCAAGAATACATATATAGCAGTTGTTTTATGCTAGGTAAAAGGAAACAAACAACATTTCATCTCTACAAATGGAGCATCCCTGTACAGAGGGAGAGACATATGGTGTCAATTCAGACATTCCTATCATTTTTCCCTCTACTACCTATGGAGCCTTGAGCAAATTACATATCTCTCCAAGTTTCAGTTTCCCCAAAAATATAAAAATGATGGTATCACTCATGGAGGGGAAGGACACATCGAAGTGCATTTATCTGACACATCAATAAATGTAGTCCTACTTTTCTTTCCCTCTCTTCTTGATTTAATGAAAAAGTAGCGTTTCCCTACTCCAGCCTGTTAACAATTTCCAAACTGACTCAAAAATATGTTGCTCCCGTTATAATTTAGCATATGGCTACCAAAATGTGTATAAATATTTTCTCTAAATACATGGATTAGGTACAAATGCAATTAATTTCCACTGCTGAAGTTTAAACAAAATATTCAGCTACATTATTCTAAGCAAGAAAAATTATAGATAAATGGATGTCATATGTAATTTTATGAAACATATGGATGCAAGTACAATCTCTAGTTTTTCTTTAATATGCAGGTGCATATTGAGGCATTCCATTGCATCTTTCAGAAAAGCAGGATAACGTTCCTATGATCTCTGCTATAATTCTCCTCTCCATTTAGATTTATACACTGCCCAAGAAATAAATCTTGCAGTCCTGACCCCAGATGCGGAGTCTCCAAGGACAGTCCAGAAGACATTTATCCTAAACACTAACTGAAGGTCTCCCACTGCCCTCTCTATGCCTAGGAATAAAGAAGAAGGAAATCAACACCTCTATATTTTCCAGAATGCAGTCCCAGAATAACTGCATCATACATAAATTAAAAACCTTTAATTTTATGGGAGAATTAGAAAAGCACAAAATCAATTTTCCACAATGTAAGTTTGCTATTTAACAAGAGTCTAACAAAACAACAAAAAAATTCCCCAATATTTTCTTGAAAATCTAAAAAGTTACAAGAAAAAGCACAAATACTAAAAGTTGGCAATAGCTGGGTTACATATATGTATTCTACATGTCAAAACTTAATAATAAAAAGAAGAGTGATGACATATTTATGTAAGACTTGCTAAATATGTAATTAGTTTCTGGTACATTCAGAAATCAAACTATTACTTAAATTTTATTTAATAATTATTGTTCTCAAAGTCATGATGTAGTAAAACTAATTGCCCTCATTGTCACTAATGTGAAAGTTTGTTGCCACTGTCAATTACTGAAGTTTATTAAAATGTCACACCGAACTATGAAAATAGGATTTTAAAGGTATTTATGCATGTCACTAGAAGCAACAAATGATAATAATAATGAAACAATTAGAAAATAATAACAACTTCAGACCAGTAAGGAATTTTTTAAATTAATTTTTAATTTCTTTCCGGAGCTCCATAAACAACTTGAAGAATACATTTCAACATTACCTCAGTTTTTCATACACAAAATAGAATTTTCTTAATAGCAATGTGATAAAAGAAGTGAAGAAAATAGCTGTATTTTTTTAAGTCACAGCTAATCATCATTTAAAAATAAAATTTTGAAAAGTCAGAGAGGAGAATAAATTAATTAAATTGTAAGTAAAATATTTTCAATTTCCTTTCTGGCATGGAAACAATTCTAAATACCCACTTCACTTCTCTTCTACTTCCAGTGTAGAGTTTTATTCGATTTGCTGCACTGTATAATTAGTGCTTACAATATCTGTAAACAGTAAGCAAAGCACTTGCTCTAGCCAAATGCTTTCAAGAATGTAACAGATATAGGAGCTTTTCCACACACTTCTTGCTAGCTGCTTTAAAAAAATGACTGTTTTAGTTAAGAAACAATTATCCATATAGCATGCGATTTTTCTAACTAGGAAAATATAATTTTTTTGTATATCAAATGTATGTGCATTCTTTTTCTATTCCATTATTTTCACATTCTGATAGTATCATTGGTTTGCACAAATTTGGTAGCTCTTTTAACCACTAGCCTTTCATAAAAATTAGAGAAAATAAACTATCTTTTTTTTTAAAAGGCAATATATCTTTTGTAATTGAGTGCCTTTATAAATATTGTTTGAAACTTTTCCCCCTTATATCTAACACCACCACAGTGTGGCTGCTTGATGCACACTAAGAAAAAAATCAATGTGCTACTTGCTTGCTTATAATCATGTAAGGATAAAAATAAGAAATAATTAAATGTTTACTTTTAATGATTAAAATTTCTCCATTTAAAAATTCTTGGACAGACCACACACTCAAGACAGAACTCCAGGTAGGGTTTTTTTTCCTCTACGGTGTTCAAGACTGGGACAAAAAATGTAAAGTTAATTCAGTAATACAGGATTTTTCAAAATGTCCAAATTTTGGCATCCCCTAGAAAAGTTCTAGCAAATTCAGCAGGTTGTTTTAAATTTGTGACTATTTCTTTGTTGCATTCAGATAATAAAATACTTAAGGTCAGTTAGTGGTCCAGAAGCCAATTTAATCTTATGTGTCTTTCCCTCTACCTTCACCCCAAACCCCCTCTCCCAACGAAACACTTTTTATTTCCTCTCAGTAAGTAGTAAAAAGTAGTTTGCATGATTAAGTTCATCAGAATCAGGGTGGGTTGCTTACTGAATTTAAGAACAATATTATTTTTCCATGAGAAAACAGTAGGCGGTGCTAACTCTAAGATACCACATTCAAAGATTTAAACCAAAACACTCACAGACCAGGTGACCAGTATTTTAAAGAGTTGTGGAATTCCCAATATAATTCATGGAGGAGGAAATTTCAAAATTTCAATGTAATAGAAATTTAACATAAGTATGTAATATAATGGACAATCAATATTCAATGAAAACCTACTATGACTAAAGGTTCTTAGCATGATCTTTATTTACAGAATACTTGCACAACTAAATATCTATTCCCACTTGAAATCCTATGAACATCTTCTTCCACCCCACTATGGTTTTAATCTCACTTGGAAACATCACACAGTACCGTCTACATTCTTAAAACACCAATCTTAAGACACAATTACCTCCATCTTAGGGAAGCAAGTGCTCCTCTTAATGAAAATTCTGGTATTATTTACTCAAGTTTTTCTTTGTCACTCACTGTCTCTCTCTTCTAAAAGAACTAAGTGACTTACAGTGCATACACCCTACAAAGAAATATTATACACATGCATTTTCTTGCATTTTTAAATAAATGAGCATATCTACTTACATACATTATTATGATAAAAATGATTTTAAAAACACATAATGTTGCAAGGGGCTTTTAAAATGTTTTTGCTGGCCATTTAAATCATATGAAAGACTGCATTTTAGTAGAGTGCTCACCACAGCAATAAAATCAAAATTTACAGCTGTGTTACATAATATTTGTGTCAAATCTTTGAACTATGCCCTTCAGGATATCAAGTCAGGTGTATACATGCAACAGGACTTTCTAAACAGAGAAAAGCTATACCCTGGGTACAAAAGTAACTCACACTGCTACTTCCAAAGACCTCTGAAATGAGAGAATGCATTGTGAATTTAGAAATATATAGTTTTCTAAATATTGCAATAAATTTTAATCTTTTGCAGATAAATGATCACTTGCACTCCTCTTTCACCACAAACAGTAAAGAAATACAGGCATAAAACTTCATTCCACCAACTGAGCTTGCACACTTAAATATTTGCTTGAAAATCCATAGCGTATGTTATTAACATGTTTGTTATGGGCCCTTTTGTATACTGGATTTAGTTTTTATGCCTAGTTTTATAACCTACAAGAACACTTAATCTGAGAAGTAAAAGTTATTTCACTTGCCTTATATTTATTTTAACAGAATCCAAATTATACAAAGCTTCAGAATCAAATCATTTAAATAATGGCCTCTAGACAACACAAAATTTATTTGGCCAACAAGTTTTCCAGCAGATTCTGTCACTGTGTTAAATACAGAAAAGGCTTTTTATTACCAACTGTGGTACATCTCCAAAAAGTAGTGCCAGATTACACTGGAAACGTCACAGGACAATCATAAAATACCATAAACTCCATAGAATACATTCAGCACTGACTACTGTGCAATGCTATCAACACACCGAAATCTATTACCACCATCACCAACCCCTAGTCGTGTCCTGTGGCCGGTTCTCAGGGGAAAAAAACCTTTGTCACCACCATGAAGTGGTTAAAAAGAGGGAAAACACATTGTCCCTTTAACACTCAACCTTATGGGTGTAGTCTCATTCATGCAAACTAACAGTTTCGTCCTCAACATTAAACCCAACTGACCATCACAGAAAGTAACTATCTCCCCCCACCCTAGAAGGCGCCAGGCACTTAAAACCAAAGCAACACAACAGGGAAAGAAAAAATCCAAAGACGGCACCGCTAAAAAGCCAAACCCTTCGGAACCGGCAAAACAGGCTGGGAAAGACCTACTGCGTTGTTTACTCGATGCAAACAGGAGGCGCGGGAGTTGAGCTTACGGGGGCCGCTGCCATCCTCAGGGATCTGGAAAGGTCTCGCCTCCCGGGCCCCGTGGCTAGAAGCCAGCCCCTTCGGAAGATGCCGCCCCTGCCTCTTCTCTCCCCCAGTCTCCCGCGCGCACTTAGGGGCCGCCCCGGCCGGCCCGAGCCGCATCCTCGACCCTCGACCCTCCTGCTCTGCAAGTGGCCCTCGGAGAACTTACAGGGCCCGCCGGCTGCCGCGTCCCCGGCCGGCGACGCCCGGGGCGCACGACGCCGCCCGCTGCGGAGAAGACCTAGGCGCAGCCGAGGGAGGGACGGTATTTTGCGCACATCCAAAAACCAGCCCGAGGCCGGGGACTGACTTTGGCTTCCCCTAGCTCCCGGCACGACTTTCCCCACCCCGGGCTCGGACACTGCCCGGAGCCGCGAGCGCGCACACACGCGCACAAACACACAAAACACACACACGCACATACACAGAGATTTCTTTGCCAGGACCAGTGTTGCCATTGCAAACCCGGGAAACGCCTCCAAGGGGACCAAGTACCTGCTCTCTGCGAGCTGCTCAGCTGTTCACTTCATCCTCCGTTGACAAGGAAACCAAACCGCACTTCATTTTTTTTTTTTTTTCCAGAAAACCTTCCACTGCCATCATTTGAAAATTGATTTACGGGGAGGGAAGGGGGAGGAAGAAAGGATAATATAGATATAGATATCAGGATATCTTTCATAAAATTATCTCGGTTTTTAAAAAAAGTCAGATGTGCAAAAGTCATAGTTAATTTAAAGGAGGAAAAAAGTGTTCGCTTAAAAATAATCCCAGTAACCAGCTGCAAGAAAAGTTTCATGTTATCAATGGGTATCAAAAACAGGAGGGAAAAAAAACGAATTTGTTCTCCCCGGCTTCCAAAAAGGGCACAAAAATAGAAAATTCATGTTTTTGCTCAGTGGTTTGTACCAGTATTGCAAAACCACAAACTTGTAAACACTGCCGTAAAATCCCACCTATACAAAAATCTTATCAGAAAAAGAGTATGCCAAAAAAAGAGTTAGAAACATGCTTTTTATTTTTACAAAGGAAAAAAAAAATAGGCACCATACTTCACATCGCTTTTTCCTTCAAACCAGTTGCATATCTTGCTGGACTTGGAGTCGCTCCCAGCGGGCACAGTCGCCGCGGACTCCCAGACACAGCGCCTTGTCTACAGAACCATCGCATGCTAGAAAAACTTGGATTCAGGAAAAGGCTCAAAACCATGCTCCTCCAGTTTTCCCAAATATAAACAGTAATCAAAGAAGTGGAAAAAAAAAGAAGAAGAAGAAAAAAAAAAGGGGGGACCAAAAAAAAGAATAGGACAAGAATGCCACTGAGAAGGTACTCACCGAGAGGGAGTAAAATGTTGGAATAAAAATGAGATTTAGGATAAAATACAGTATGGCGGTGGAAGAAGGAATGAAGCGCGTTTTTTTCTCTCAGTCTCTGCCTCAGGCACTGACACGTGACTCGCAGCCAGGCTGACTTGCAGGCAGCCGGGAAGGACCGAGGCTGCGAGAGGGGAAGCCCCACGGAGCCCAACTCCAGCAGACCAGGCGGCGGCAGCGGCGGCGGCGGCGGCGGCGGCGGCGGCGGCGGGGAGCCCGGCGCCTG
>NW_006776934.1:1725949-1739409 GCF_000442215.2 Lipotes vexillifer | reverse complement strand
GAGCGGCAGCACCAGGGGCGGCAGCAGCTGCAGCTCCGGGCGAGGCTGCCTCCGCTGTGAGCCCAGACGAGCAGGTGCCCCTCACGCTGAGGCTGAGCACACGCACACGCACACGCAAGACAGGCAGGGCGCCGGCGAGAGGGGGAGCCGAGCGGGGCTGGGCTGGAGGCGCGCAGCTGCCGCTGGTACTGCTGCTGTTGCTGCTGCTGCTGCTGAAGCTGCTGCCGCGGCCGCCGCCTCCGATGGGGAGCGCGTGTTCTGGGGCAGCTCGGGGGATGCTGATCAAACGCCTGGGAGGAAGTGAACAACTTGCTGCTCACCTCAAACTTGTTGTTGCTTGCCACTTCCTTGTGTATTCATCTATTTTTCATCTCAGCGTAGTTACCTGGGGAGAGATCCCATCCCTTTCTCTCCCGAAGTTTCACTATTAAAGCCCTACTGAACTCAGTCATTTTTTCCCCCCTGATTTCCCATTTCTCATCCCTCCTAAACTGCCTTGGCCTCTGCCATTCCCTCCCCCTAGATCTGCGCTTCCCCCTCGCGGTTCTCAGGGAACCTGGCTCAGCGCGCTACGGGGGGCGTTGTCACGGGCAAAGCCACCGTCAATCTTTATTGCCAACAGAACCCACAGCTTCTCTTTTGCCGTCGTCAGACAGGAATGTTTGCAGTTTGAAAGACAAAACAAAATCTCTCATTTAGGCAACCTGGTCCGGGGTTTCTTTCTTCAGGTTTCAAAGCGATGGGCGGGGGGGCGGGGGGGGGAGGGGTCGTTAATTTATTCATTCTTGGACCAGGCATTGTTTGTTTTGTCTGCGTGTGCGCGCGTGCTTCCAAGCTCCTCTGGAAGGTCCCTGATCCATGGCAAGAGGCTCCTGCCAGACTCTTCCCCAAGTTGTGGGCTGGGGCTGGAAGTCAAAGGAGAGGTGCCGGGGAAACAAGTGAGTCCATTGTGTAACTGCTCCCTGGGAGAGAGTGAGCACTTGGCGGTCGAGAGGGGGAGACGTGCACCGGGAGTGAGGCGGCGGCACAGCGCGCGAGAGCCCAGGTGGCTGAGCTGTGGATTGTGAAGGTGAGGGTGAGAGAAGGATTACTCCACCTAGCATCTGGTTAGGATGCCTATCGCTTGAACAAAGATTCCATCAGACAATCACTGGATGCAGTGGGATTCTTCTATTGCTTCCTGTTAAAGAATCAGTTTTCTGGGAGCTTGAACACATCTAATTTTCTTCATTTTTGTGCAATACTAATATCAGGACCGTTTCCCTGTGCTGCTTTGAATCTGGGTTGTGTGGAATTAATTAGCATCGCTATGTTTGAGAATGAGCAATTGACACAGTTCTGCAGTTCACAGATTTCTGCCCCTGATCTTTATCTCAATGTTTCCAATGTTGACATTTAAGATAAAATGCCTCCACCAGACATGACCTAGCCTGGACAATTCTGAAAATTAAGTACACATCCACTATAGAGAGCTTCAACAGCAAAGATATTTCTCAAGCATTCTGGTTCAGCATTCATTGACCAAATAAAGTATTAATCCCAATTTAAATAAAAGAGATTTAAAATAACCATTAAAATATCATTAAATATTTATTTTGGTGAATTGCCAACTCTATACCCACTTATTATACATACTTTAAGGTGAGATTTGCTGATTAGAAATACTGACTGAGAAAGATGAATGCATCAAAGTGTATCTGGTAATTTTGGAAGCCTTGTTGAGTTCCATTCAGAAATGACAGGATTTTAAGCTGGATAGTATAGATCAAATATTGTGCTTTTCACTTGTAAAATACATTGGACTTCTTTAAAAGAAAAAAAAAAACTCACCAAATGTGGTCTTTTTCTTCTCTGAGTCATGAATTAATTCTTCCCTACCATAAAACCCTTCGTTTGCTAAATCTTCCAAAATTTTCCTCCCATGTCAAAAAATATCTGATTCTAATCATTTAATAAGAAAATACTGTTTAATGCATTTTTTTACAGCAGTATTGAGAAACTCCACTTTAAAAATGAGTTTTGAACCCTTTAACTAGCTTGGGCAGTGCCTGGGTTTTAAAGAGTTATTCAAGAAGAACTTTGAAAAACAAGCTGTTTAGAATTATACTGCAGTAATGGCCGTCAGCCAATCACAGTGATTGTCAGGCTTTTATTATTCAATAAAATGACTCCCCTTTATGTTAAATGCAGTTCTGCTGAAGAAAAAGGGAGACATCAATATCCTCCCTGCCTTTTCCCATTACTTATGTAATGACAGTAAGGTGCTCAAAATATTCCATTTATTTTATTTCCAGTGTGCCATTTTTATCTTTTAAGTTGCATCACCATGTTAAAACCAAGAGTAAACAAAATTAGACCAAGGGAACTAGTATTTACTGAGCATAGCCTCCCATTTAGTTCTTGTTACTGCTGTATGACATTGATTCTATTATACTCATTTTACAGATTAGGAAAATAAAGTCAGAGGATTTAAGTAATTTGTCAAGCATTCCATTGTTAGTATTAGAGGTGGAATTGAACTAAATTTTTATCTGGTTTTAGAGCTAGAATAAAGTATTTCCAAAAAATACATGAAAGATACTAAATATTTTCAAATACTGCTACTGATGCCAATTAATAAATGCATGATATTCTAATTAATTAAGTAGATCTAAAATAAATTTGTGGGAATTGATTTGGCTATATTATTCCCAAGTTAGTAGCACACATATTTTCATACATTTTTTTGATTCCATAAAACACATGGAGAAGGAAATGAAATTTCCTCAAAAGCAGAGATGAAGGGGTTAAATTTTTCTTCAGCAAAGATCTGTACAAAAAATATGGTCATGAACTTCCTGGTCACATCCTCAGGAGTTAATGATAGAGACTTTAAAGCAAAGCTGCAGTTGTGAACTGGCCCTTTTATATTCATTCTGAAGTAAGCTATGGAAGATTCATAATTGAAAAGTATACTAAAAAGTATACTAAATTTACAATAAGACAGACAAATAATGATGATTAAGGAAAAATCTATTTTGAAATCTGTGCTACATAATCTCAATGTTTTTCCATTAGAAAATATTGGAATACATGAATCATATATGCATACATATATTTTACATATGAATATACACTTAGAAATTATGTGCTACAATATCATGGATTCAATGCACACTTTTACATCCAATGCCCTCAAATCATTTTCTTCTGTTTTGCTTGACAATTTTTTCATAATTTACTGATTTTAATTTTTGATTAATTTCACTTTTTTTTCCATTATATTTCCAATCCCTGCCTGTGAACATACTTCACTTATGTGTCTCTTTCAAGTTTGAATGGTTTCCTTTACTTTTTCCAGTACTTCTATTGGAGGAACTGAAAATAGCAAAGCTCATCAAATAATTTGTACATATTGTCAAAGAAAGTGATTAGAAGATATGAAAATAAACAGTAGCAGTGTATATGGCATGAGTAAAATAAGGAAGAAAGAACTATCAAAATTTCTGTGTAATTTAATTTTTAATATATATTTTATTCTTCACATATTTTGTGGAATCCAAAAAAATCAGATGTGTAGAAAAATACATATCAAAATTTCTTATGATTTATGTACACTCATAACTATTTCCATATAAAATTAATAAAATATGCTAAGAAAATTAATTTAAAACAAATTAATGTGTCTATTAATTAATATTCTTACTTTGAATGTGTTTATTTTGCATTAAACAGATTGAGTGTAGTTCTGTGATAAAGTGACCTCCAGCAAAAGTGACAGTGTGTACACAAGAAAGCCCTGATGAGCTTCCTGATAAATACACTTTAGGCACAGAGAGGAAAAAGAGCAGCACATGACATGTTCAGTGTTCTGCACCATTTGTTGTTATTCATTGATTACTGATGTGACAATCATGCATTCTAAAGAGGATTTAAAATATATCAGTTTTTAAATTTAGAAGCTATTAATTTATCCATGATCTCTCTTTAGATATGAAGAGTTAAAGATGAAAATGTGGTAATCCTAGAGACAGGAATGTGCCTCTGAAAAGGTACTAAAGGTTTAAAATATAAAGTTAATTTTAAAACACTCTATGATGTATTAATATAATATAAGCATACAGGGAGCCTGAAGGGAACAAAAAAGAAGGGGAATTTATGCAAAACAAAACAAAATGCAAGTGAGAAACATCATAAAGGGAAAATATGTGCCAAACAAAACAAAATGCAAGTGAGAAACATCATAAAGGGAAAATATGTGCCATTTAATAACTGTTTACTATATTTTAGTTGCTTGGCATACATACTGTCTTAAAATCTTCATAATTGAAACTGAGATTCTAAATGACTCTGCTCAGGGACACTGGACTAAAAAAATGGAACAGAAGAGCTTTCATTACTTTTCTAGCAATGGGAAAAGTAACTTTAATGACAAAATACTATCACTACAGCTAAGAAGTTGAGAAAGTGTTAGTGCGTGGAGGGCAGGAGGGGAGGAGAATACAGAGGAGAAAGAGGGATGGGGAGGGAAATGAATAGAGAGAAAGGATGAGAGGAAGCAAGGAGAGAGGAGAGAAGGAGGGAGGAAGGGAAATTGTGAGACCAAGAGCATTGGGTGTGGGGCCTGGAAAATCTCCCCCAAAATACATGAGAAATGTAAGACAAGTGCAAACACTGGACAGATTTGGGTCACACAGAAGAGTCCTAAAAGACATGTGACAAAAAGTACATTAGAAAAATATTGCAGACTTTACAATATGTTTCTTTGGTGAAATTAAATGTTGCCTGAAAATTCCAGAAAACAGTCTTGCTGAGGTTAACAAAACTGTATACCGGAGGAAGTAACATGTTTAAAAAGAGAGACAGAGAAAACCAGAAAGAGCTATCTTCGTCTGTGTTTAAAAATCAAGAGATTGATTTATCCTATGACCCAGACTGGCAACAGAAGACAATATGGTTTCATTGGAAAAATAGTTTTGCCTAAAGAGAAAAATCTTGAAGATGTATGAGAAAAAAATGGACATTTTATTGTCTGTCCACAAGATCTTAAATTCAGAGTTATGAAGTACGTCCTTTATGTACAGTGATATAGTTGTATAGCTATAGGTATGATTCTCCTGTTGATTTTTTAATCTTTGTTTACTTGTAATTTTTAAAACATGAGGCTTAGAGATGATCTGGATTTTAAGTATCAATATTAATTTAATTAAACTGTACTTTTTTTTTCTTTCAGGTAAGGGTTATTCATTTGTTGTTTGTTTAAGGATTATAGCATTCAAGAGATGGAAGCATGAGATTTGTTGGTTATTATTAACCAGCTCCTGTCAATAAGAGGGACTTTTAATTTCTATGAAATTTATTAAGTTATTTATTTCTATTACCATAAAGCTTACATTTGAAAACAAAATTTTTCTAGAAATGAGATGAAGAGTTTTCACAAGCTAGATAAGTATAATAAAATAATTTTATGCTGACAAATGATGTGACAACATACACTGTAAGCCTCTTACTCCAGAGTTAGACACTTAAATAATCAGTATTTGCTCATGAACATTTTTTGTACTAACAAATATGTGAATAGACGTTTGGTTAAAAAATGATTATAGGAAATAATTAAATCTAATTTGTGGCATGTATAGATCTGTATTTTCCAGATTCTCTTTCTGGTCTCATTGAAACAATATGTTGTTTTTATATAATTATTCTGTTTTATATTCTTAATTTCCTCTGATATTCTCTACTCCCTTTTTTCTATCATCTCAGAACTTGGACCTCTTTTATCTTCCTATACATATTCAGAGTGTGTATGTGGAGAGGGGATAGGACATAGTAATACATTAATTCTTTGATTTTTACTTTATTTAATTAATAGAAATCTTTGGTACTAGCTAATGTGCTAGTAGACATTTGGTAAAAATAAAAAATGATTTTAGGGAATAGTCAATTATGAATGTGATATCTGTATGTCTGTATTCCCCAGATTTCTTTTTTCCCTTATGGATATCTCCCTCCTCAGTGTAGAGAGAGGTCAAACATGTTAAGATCTGAAAAGATCACAGCCCTTGTCTGTTTGGCTTCTGGTAGTAAATTATTTGTTATTTTATTCATCTAAAACTCCAGAGAAAAGAATAACAAGGATCAAACACAGGCTTTCCAAATAAAAGTATAATGAACTACTAGTAGGCCACTGGGCAAAATATGAATATTTCAAACTACAAACTTATAAATAGACAAACATTCCAGTTAAGCTTCACATCAAAGGAAAGTAGCTCACCATTCATTATAAGTAGTCACATGTTCTTGCATGAGTGCCAATTTCAGATGCATCTGTCTACACAAATTACAGAAAATCAAACATAGGGCTTTTCTCTATTGTCACATAACTATAAAAAGATTTCATTAAAATTTGACACACATCATTTTTTGCTTGTTTTCAAGAAGAATTGGTAACTAATTTTTTTTTAAATAAAAAAAAAAACTTAAACAGAATGTTCTATTAGTAATCCCTAAATCAACTGTATTCAAAACCCAGGAGATTTAAAAAAATGTATAAATTCCAAACAAAATGTAACATTTAAACTTGATACTTATTTTTCTTACAAACAATCTGTAATTTTTTGTTATTTGTACAACCAAAGATATAACATGTTTTAAAGCTTATAAGAATAAATCAAAAAACATTCTTCAGACATTTACTGCAGGCGCAATTAATTGAAAATGCCATTATCAAAATATTGTAGTACACTAAATGAAAGTTTACAAAGAGAAAACAAAGATAGGAAATTTAAATCTAAATTCCCCATTAAGTTTACATTCGTTTTTGCAGAGGAGGAGAGATTTGGTCGATATAATTTTGTCAAAAAGAAATGTATCTCCTAATTTTGTTCCAGCAACCTGCTCTGTTGTTTGATGAGGTGTTCCTAGAATTGAGTATAGTTACCAATAAAGCTAGAATCTCTTCTATTCAGGATAAGGACATTAATTAGAGTCCTGAAACATAATACCTCATAATTATATGCTAATTTAAATGTTATATATAATGTATTTTTATCATCATCAACCACAAAATCCAGTGGCAATGACAATGAATTGACAAGTATGACATTTAAGTAGATAAACAGATTAGGGAGGTAGATAGACTATTAAAACTTACAAAATTTCCTTACTCATATACTACAAGCCATGTACAATTTAAATAATGATTATAAAGACATTCATTTGTTATTATGAAATAAATTTATTCTGTGTTAGAGAAATGCTCCTTTGGTACACTAAAGTATGTGACTATTCGCAGTTATCCAGCAATATGTAGAATTATTTTTCAACCTATTCAAGCAAGGTTGGGGATGCATAATGGGGAAAATCTGACAGAATAATCTCAGAGCTGAAACTTTGTTAACGTGACTATGAAAATGTACAAAGAAACACATGCTTCAGTTCTCTTCTCCAGGAAACACTTACAATATGGATCATAAAAGACATTCAAAAATTCAGACTTGGATTTCTTTATTCAAGAGTCAAATTTAACTAAGATGGAATCAAAGCATGTCATATGTAAAGATTCTCAAATCAGACTAAAATTCAATTTAAATTCAATAAAATATTTGTTTATTGATCCTATTTCATTCTTTTTTTCAATTTTTTAAAAAGCATGATTTTGTTTGATAAAACAAAATATCTTCAAAAGTTTCAGAGAAACCAATGTACCAGGTACCTGGCATCAGTTTCTTTAAAAAGGGGTTACATTTCTCTCTGTACCTTTTTTCTCATTGACTGATCAAGGAAATACACAAATTCATCAGGAAGGATTAACTTTACCCTAATGCTGAGATCTCAAATGATTTTATTCCATATATCTTTGTAATGATTCTCTTGTAATAAATACAGAATCATTTTCAAATAAATATTTTATATTGTCCTTCTATAAAAATTAAGGACCTAACATTAATTTTTACCTTGGTGAAAGCATTTCTTCAGGATTCTGTGTTCTTTTGAGAATGTAGAGTCATGGACAGTTAATGTGCTCCCTACACATTCTTAAATATCAGATTTTCAATCAAGCATTTCCCAAGTACTAGATCATAGTCAAATCATGGTTGAATTCTTTGACAAGTGCCTAAAGTGCTGATAGAGGCTGTTGCTGAATAGATATCTATATGCTTTAGATTCCAGGTGTTCAGGCAGCAGAAATGATATTCTCTGTTAGAATCCAGGACCTGATATGTATATTTCACTGAGGTGGAGAACCAAGCCACTTCTCCAAAGTGGTGTGATGAAGGGCAGATTCCCATATATAGGTTCAACTTTTTTGCTTTCAAAAAAGTGCTGAATAATTTGGCTCCGCATTGCATGAAGATCCAGAATCCTGCCAAGGGGAAAAAAACAAAAAAGATCAACAAGGGCCTGAACCTTTTTAGGGACAATTATTTCAATATGCAGCCCAAACAAAAAGCAGCTCTGATGTTGAACAGACCTGCGTTCTTAGGGATCTGCCAGGATGTTGAGCTTAAAAGCATTCCCAGAAGTATCCAAGTCCATGTGCTTATTGAATGAGACTACTTATCATTAACCTTTTGACAGTGCAAGATGCTTGTTCCAAATAGCCATTCAATAATATTATGAAACTTTTATTTCTGGTAGTAATTACCCAGGACTAGATTGCTTTTGTAGATGCTGCTGATTTGCGATCAGAAGCTAATAAAATGCCAGGGAGCAAAAATTTTCAGAGACATAGGTACCACCATTTATTTATTTATTCATTTATTTATTTGCTCATCCATGAGCTTCTTTCACTGATGGAAGTGAACATTATTTCAGACATTCAATGCTCTCTACACTGTGCTCGATGCTGGGAAGACAAAGATAGAAGAAGCAAGTTACTAGGCCTAGTGCATTCCTCTAGATGAAAGATCTCCAATTGCTGCTGTATGGCCGTTTACAAATTCTGCCTGTGCTTGATCTCTTTCTATCTCTCTTTCTGTCTTTGGTTCATTTTTCTTTACACCTTCACTGTTCTCTTCTCTCTCAGCACTTAATCTTATCTCCTACATATGGTTACAGCCAAGCTAGAGCTTATAGGATAATCTGGAGTTTTAAAAGGTAGGAGGAAGTACAGAGAAGGCAGGTGAGGACAGGTGAGGGAGGAGAGAATAAAGAGTGGAGGGAAGAAGATGTCTGTGAAAAATCCAAGTGAAAATCTCCATTGCATAATTGGAAATATTTATCTGGAGCTCAGGAGAGTGATCTAACCAGAGCTAATAAATATGGATAAAATCAGTTGAAGTTATAATAATCATACGGCACAGATACACTGAAAGGTGATATGATTTACCCATGGTTACACACCATTCTGCAGAGCCAGAATTCACACTCAGACAGTGTTACTGCCAGCTCTGAACAAGCTCCCAACATTTGAGAATGCAAAGGAGGGCTTCCCTGGTGGCACAGTGGTTGAGAGTCCGCCTGCCTATGGAGGGGACTCGGGTTCGTGCTCCGGTCCGGGAAGATCCCACATGCCGCGGAGCAGCTGGGCCCGTGAGCCATGACCACTGGGCTTGTGCGTCCGGAGCCTGTGCTCCGCAACGGGAGAGGCCACAACAGTGAGAGGCCCGCGTACCACAAAAAAAAAAAAAACAAAAAGAATGCAAAGGAACTGTCAGAATGCAATAGAAGCTAAGAGAGTTTCAAGAAAACAGGAGTGGTCAAGAGAGGAAAATGTTGCTAAGTGTTCAAGGGAGAGAAGTGATTTTGTACTGAAGCAAATGATATGAAGAAAAGCACTGGAAAGATTCTAAAAATATCTCATGGGTGAGAACTGTGTAATCTGAACATCACAGCTGCAGAAGGGTTTGTTACTGCTCTCCATGCTTGAGAGAAAAACCTCACTAGAGTTATTGGAGGAGGTCTTCAAGGGTACATGACCACGAGGTGATCCACAAGCTGGAGGCTTCTCACCCCCATCCCCCCTTTGTAATGTACGTTCCACCCACTGTTCACACATCAAAAGTCTTTGCAAGGAGGAAGCCTTGAGAGAACAATCTGTACTGCATACGTGACTGAACTCCCTTAAAGTCTCTATATAAACATTTAAGATTCTGGGGTGCAGGTGCAGACGTCTACTAGTATTGCAGCCGCCCCAAAGCAAGCCTCGCATGTAAATTCCCAGCTTTGTTTGGACTCTACTGGCCCTTCGTGTTCTGGGGGTGGGAGTGGAGGAGTTTTGAATTTCATCCAGGAAGCTCCTGAGTTTGGGAACCAACAAGTGTGGTAAGAATGTCACTAGAGAGGTGTTTAGAAGTGAGTTGAGATTACTTTGCTACTATTACAGAGCAAAGGCTCACTGTCAAACTCACATAGAAGCCAATACTATGGCTCCAGCTTTTGAGAAAAGAGTGAGCTTTTTTTTTTTTTTTTTTTTGGCTGCGTTGGATCTTCGTTGCTGTGTGCACGCTTTTCTCTAGTTGCGGCGAGCGGGTGCTGCTCTTCCTTGTGGTGCGCGGGCTTCTCATTGCAGCGGCTTCTCTTGTTGCGGGGCATGGGCTCTAGGCAAGCGGGCTTACAGTAGCTGTGGCACGCAGGCTCTAGAGCGCAGGCTCAGTGGTTGTGGCGCACAGGCTTAGTTGCTCTGCGACATGTGGGATCTTCCCAGGCCAGGTCTCGAACCTGTGTCCCCTGCATTGGCAGGTGGATTCTCAACCACTGAGCCACCAGGGAAGCCCAAAGAGTGAGCTTTATTTTGGAGAGACAGGTGGCAAGGCTCTCAAATCCGTCTCCTGGATCCAGGGTTCACGGCAAAATTTAAGGGGTTAGGGCAGAAGCTGATTGGTGACCTCAAATCAGTAATCAAGCTACTTGGGCTGCTGGAAGCCAGATTTTCCATATTGAAAGATCACTTTGTAGGGGGGCTCTGATGGCAACATTTCTAACTGAGTTCTATAGACTTAAGATTTTTGGTTCCGGGGCCATCCAGGTTTGGAAAATGAGCAGTGTGGTCTCCATAAAGTAACTCAAGGTTTGATTAATCAACAACTTATTTAAGGAGGCAAAGCCAGTTTAAGTTGGTCAATGTTTTAAGTGCTGTTTCACTACCAGATTTTAGACAATTGAGAAGAAAAGAGAAAAGATAATCTGATGCCACCTATTTACTGGAAGAACAGAGGTATCATGGTTTAAAAAAAAAAAAGGCAGGGGGATAAGTTGGTGTTGGGACTAGTGTTGGAAAAAATTGTTAAGTTAATTTGGGGACATACTATGCTAGAAGTGACAGCAAGCTACACAAATGGAACTACTCACTGGGTAATAAGAAAAATGTGCTTTTTATAACCTAAATTTCCCAGTTGTTTCTTCAGTCTTGAGAGTAATTGCCATGGATTTTGAGAGCAGAATCTCTTTGAATGGATGAGCCTCCAAAGGAAATACCTGGAGACATCAGAGGGACTAACTTTTCAGAAGTGTAAGTTAAAGAGCAAAGTAAAACAAGGGAGCAAAGGGACTGGCATTGAGTGAACAGGTAAGAAGAGTTACTGACTGGAGGAAGGAGAGTAGATGGGAGATGGTAGAGCTGAAGGATCGTCAGCAATAGGAGATGGAGGGTAAGCTGCAACTTCACTCACACCTTACTTTATTGGACATGCGAACACAAGTTCACAGCTTTGAAAGTTCACAACTTGCAGGTTCATATGTAGGGGAACTTACTGTACTGTAAATGAGAGAGACTATTTGTTATCTTTCATGTTAAATCAGTTTATGTAAAGCGTGGGAGGACATAATATATTTAGGAATTTAAGATGCATTAATGATCTATTCAGGGCTCTAGTGGTGGTGTATGAGTATAGATGCTAAAAAAAAAAAAAAAAAAAAAAAAAGATGACATGCAGATATCTGCTACATATATTGTTAATACTGCCTATGTTTAGAGTGTGGACAAGTGATGAGGAATAATAATTAGAGTGAAGCAGTTTTAAACAGGTTCAGGAAGAATTAGCCATAAGGAAGATACTGCTGAGATGCTTATGAAAGCCATGGAGTTGTCCCTTGTGATGTGCTTTGTCAGGGAGAACTAATTATCTGTGGATGATAAGAGAAAATATGGTGAAAAACAGCAGCCATTTCCCATAGCGGGAGTATCCATTTAAAACCCAACAACTCCCTGAACCATGAGATAATTGAAACAGTACCAAAGCTGGCATGAATAACAAGGCCTGTACTATCTTTCTTGGAAAGTGGTGAAGGCAGGCAGTGAAAATATCTTCAAACACATTTTAGAGAAATTAAATTTCATTTAAATTTACCAACATTACCCAATTAGAATAAGAAGAGAGTTATTAAATACACCCAAACTAAGGCTTTCTTACCAGAAAATTAACTTAGCTTGCAGAACTTTGCAGGTGGCATAATCTGATATATCATACGTTTTGGTTTTAACATGAAAACAAACTTTTGTTTACAAAGATTTGTTTAGTATGCCTTTGACTATATATTCAGCAACCAAAATTAACACTTAAGTGTCTTAATGAATGTTTGTGCCAAATTAAAAGAGATAACACCTAAAAAAACTTAATATTCTACCCAACTTTCAGAATCTCCATCAATAAGGAAGTTATTTTTGTACCTGGATTCAGTTAATGGCAGCAAGAATGATTCACAGGTGTGAATGCTGCCAATTCTCTCTCACACTGTACTTCTTTAACACCCCAGTTTTCCAGGGCTGGGGCATTGTCTCAAGAAGTCCTCAAGGACCCAATGTCTTCTATGGCTCTTTTATGCTATGCTGAGACTGTGGCTTTTTTTATCCTGTTATCAAAATGGCTGCTTCTACTCCAGGCATCATATCTGCCTTCTAGTCAGAAGGAAGGAGAGAAGGTCAAAAAGCAAAAAGGTAAGGAAAGCGAGGAAAGTCACTATGTTTAATTAGCACTTTAAGAAAATCAGGGTTTGTTAACAAAGAAGAGACTAGGTATTATTAAGGCAACCATAGTGTTCACAGATATACAAATCTGTTACCAGATACTGAGAGAAATAAAAGAACAGGGATTCTGTGTCTTTTAGAATTTTAAACTATATTTATTGGTGTGTAGCACAGGAACTGCAATAGTAGCACTAATGTTTGTTTATTCAATAACCAAATTGCAGAAAATTTGAGTGAAGAAATTTTTTAAAATTCAATAAAATTGCTAAAAGCATTTTTTGAGTCAAACATGAAATAAGAAAGGTGAATAAAAATAGATATTTGAAGTTTACCAATATATTTTCTCTCTGTTTTATATAATTTCCCATTACCAAGGATAATCACAAGTTAATTAAAAATGAAAACTCTGGTAAGGTAGATTATTTATCAAAATAAAAAAATGATAGGAAATTTCTAATGTGACTAATTGTTAGAAAAAATTAGGATTTTTTTTTCCTGTAAATTTAAAATAATGATGAGATACGTGTAAGGTTTTTTGTGTCTTGTTTTAAATGCTCATTACTTTGTTCCTGCT
>NW_006776934.1:1725196-1725939 GCF_000442215.2 Lipotes vexillifer | reverse complement strand
CCTGCTGAATTCCCAACGTGGGATATAAGTTATAGTGAACTACATTGCTATTCATGTATTCCTTTCTTTACCACTGCCTATCTCTGCATCTCTTCAAATAGGCAGCATATTCTTTGAGTTTATAATGATACCAATAGTCAGTTTAAATGTAAGCTGCACGGCTTCCCTGATGGCGTAGTGATTGAGACTCCGCCTGCCGATGCAAGAGACGCGGGTTCATGCCCCGATCCGGGAAGATCCCACATACCGCGGAGCGGCTTGGCCGGTGAGCCGTGGCCACTAGGCCTGCGCGTCCGGAGGCTGTGCTCCGTAACGGGAGAGGCCACAACAGTGAGAGGCCTGTGTACCGCAAGAAAAAAAAAAAGTAAGCTGCAAGTAGCAGTATAAAACCAACTTAAAATCAGTAGGTTTCATAAATTGCTCTTAAATGAAATTTCTCTAAAAAAGAATGTACATGCTAAGGAAAGACTGAACTTATGAGAATATTTGCAAACAGTAATAATATTGGCATGTTAAAGAAGCATATTCGTTAGAGTATAAAATTATTGATGGTGACTAACATTGTAATTAGAATATAGCGGCTCACATAATTCTATAAAACAAGTAGATATATATACCATTTTCAAATATGATGCTCATTTATCAAAGAGAAAAATATTTCCACCCCCTGTCAGCAGAAACTAATTGTCAACATATATAAGGTAAAATATATGGATATAAAAGGATAATTATAAACATTCCTG
>NW_006776934.1:1687960-1725144 GCF_000442215.2 Lipotes vexillifer | reverse complement strand
ATTCCTGCTTTATGAAGAAATAATAAAACTGTCTTATGAAAAAAAAATCTTTTTAGTCAGAAAAGTCACGTTTTTAATCCAATCATTGAAAAATAACACAGGTTTTGTAATTCAACTGTTACACATTATAATGTCTATGTAGAAACTTTAAACAAAATTCCTATATTTTAGTAGGCTTATATTTATAATCTATCATACTTTCTATAGTATTTGCATTATGATGCTAAAAGTCAGATATAAAAAGTTGGTAAAATCAAGGACATAAATTATGCAGACACCATTTTTTACATACCTTATTCTCAAATCAGAGCCATAAGGACATTACAAAACAATGAGCACAAGGAAGCATTTTTTGTACTCTTCTAAATGAGAACTACTGTAAAGCTGTAATTCGGTTTTTGCTTTTAGATACATAACAGCCAAAACTAATTTCATACACACACACGTAATTTTCATACACACACTTAAGAGGAACACCTTGGCAGAAGAATGTAGAATATTCTCCTTATATGCAAAGGAAGGCTCCCTAACTGATGTGAACTGAAAAATAAAACTGATTGAATGGTTGCCCAGAAAGGAAATGTAGCAAAAATAGGTTAGTTTCTGTGTAGTTAGGAAAGCCTCCAAAGTACAGAAAGAAAATTCCTGCCTGAGGGGAAGAAGAGTGACTAAAATAAGGTTTTTAATTTTGTTTTGTTTGATTTGAAAAAAAAAAAAAGTGTTGGAGAGATGGATCCAGTGTGATTTTGAAAAGGAATGGGTAACATGATCTTTCAGTGAAACTGAAGTTTGGTGAATTGTATATTTAGAAGTTATACTATGAAAAGGAACATATCCCCCTTTTTAAACAGCAAAATTCACTGGTAAGTAAATTTTAAGGAACTGCTTGATTGACATTTGGGAATTTGGAAGGTGAAACGAACTGAAGTCTGGGCTAAGCCATCACAAATGCATCAGCACAATAACCGAATAGAGTAGTCTAGCTTGGAAGTCAACCCTTAGAACAGGTAATTTCCCAGTATCTCTTTCCTTGTCTTAAGAAGCTTTATTCCTTGTCTTTTTAATCCAAAATATAGATATTTTTAAAAGGTTCAAATTCAATTAAAATCATATTCTAATGCTGCCCTCTTATCATATAAGCAAACAGCAATTTTTTCTTTTGCTGAATCCATTACACTTACAGTCTGGCTGACTTCCACAGTATTGTTTGGAAATTCATAACCCACAGTTATAAGTAAATCTGTTGATCTTTACTTTGGAGTATGCTTCATAGAGTTCCCTATGTACGAGGCAGCTCAATTACAAGCCAATGCCTACGAAGTGAAACACCTGCCCTCATGACTTCTAATTCCTGTCTCACGTTTAAAAACAGTGTGTTCTCAGTCCGAATTGTCTCAACAGTACAGCAGGTCTGTTGCAGATAGCATCCATCCACATGGGCCTCTTGGACTACATTTCAGCTACTCTAGGCATTATTGCAATTTCTTTCAGTTGCCCTCAAGGCACTCCTAAGTGAATTCTATCAATGCCACATAGACTGCACTTAAAGTCCCAAACACACTCTTGAAATTTGTTAAAAATCCACTCAGACATTTTCACACTCTGCAAAAATAGTAAAAAATATATATATATTTTCTGTGTACCACTCATTTTGGATATATACTGCATTGTTTTATTTACCTCCTTACTTAACAATATGTGTCCCTGTGTGTGATGGTATGTGTGTATATATGAAAGAGAGGGAGAGAGAGAGAAACAGAGAGTCTTATCTTTCTAATCAGATTCTAAAGTCATTGAGAGCAGATGAGCACTATATATCCTAACTGTGTCACACACAATATTGATGGATAGAATAAAAAATAAACCTATATACTAGTTGGCAGTAAGCTGAGTGATGATGTCTGTGGGATACTGGAATTAATCTATGGCATTATTCCTGTATTTTTTAAACCTCTGGCGCACGTGCTCACAGACTTCATTAGTTATTTAAATACTTGCTAAGGCATAAATCATACTCACTAATGGAAAATACACTTGGGTTGTACATGAATGTCCACCTTTAAACAGGATGATATTGGAAGTGGCTGCCAGCATTGGAATTCTGTTAGTCACATGCTTTGCACAGAACTGGAATAAATGTTTGTTGAATAAATATTTGGGGTGAGTGAGTGATCCTTCAGGGACAGATGTAAGGGATCCATCATGTGGAATTGGCCTGATGTTGTTGGTGAAAGCAGTTCAGCGTCTTAAAGACCTCAGCGGCAGCTCTGTTTTGCTGGTACATAGAGTAGCAGTTCTTACCTCTTTGATTTTCTGTCAGAGCAGGGAGAGGGCTGTTCAAATGCTTGCAGCACTCCCCAGAGTTGCCAGGTTGCTAACTGCAGGCACAGCTTTAATCCTCCTCTCAAAAAAGCACACTGCCGTAGACATGAGTCAAACAGACACTGTTTTATGGATGTGTTAGAAAATTTAATTTATCTAACTTGTAAATCATTCACATATTTCAGTTCCTTATTAGTAGTAGCAAATTGCCTGTAGCCTCAAAACGTGAGTGTATTACATCAAAACCTTGCTACCCAGAAATTAAGGATAACTGCATAAAGAAACAGCATTGCGTTTTGATCATTAGTTTTTCCTTAAAGTGCTATTATATTGATTCTTAGATCACTCTTCTGTCATGATAAGCATAATACTTTCCTTCTTGATGTGTATCTTTGGAATTCATTTTTCAGTCATTTCACTAGACTGTGAGAAAGTCTTTTGTTGCTCTGGCACCAACCACAGTGCTAATAAAAACTTAGAGTATAGGTGTGGTCAAGATATTTTATTTGTATGTGCTTTTATTTTGTGTCAGACTTGTGCCAAGTGCTCCGACAGTAATAATGACATAAACACAAGACCCCCTTTTTTTAACTGCCTGATTGTATAAGTAATACATGAAAAACAGAGGAATGATAGAGTCTGATTAGTATTTGTAACAAGTCCTTGTGACCTCAGGTTGGAGGGTGGTTTTGAGGAGGCAGGACAGAAGACAGTGAGATGTCAGTAGTGCATGTGATAGTTGGTAAAGACTAGAGCTAGGCTGGAACTAAGGAAACTGAAGCAATCAAAAAGAGGGAGAGGATCTGACAGTCTTTCATGAGGTAAAATGAACAGGGCTTGATTGTTGAGTAGGAGGCAGAATGAGAGAAGAGACTAGGATAATTCTAGTGACCGGAGGCTGACTGGGTAGACAGTGGTGGTATTAATGGAGATTATGAGAAGGATAACCCATTTGGTGAGGGAACGATGGTGCATTCAGTTTTGGAATGTCTGGCTTGAGGCACCTGTGGAATTCTTTTATTTATGCTCATCAGGCAGTTGGAGTCTTTAGTTGAGGGAAAAGATCAGAGTTTGGGAGCCAGCAATGTACAGGGTGTAGTGTAAGACATGAAAATAGATGAAATCACTCAAATAGCATGTAGAATGGGAACTGCAAGAATTGTGAATAAAAAATATCAGCATTTGAGGGGCAGGCACAGAATACTCTGAGACAATAGATAGGAATCGAAGTTCTCAGTCCCTGGTGAATGAAGGGAGTCGATTTTCGAAAGTGACTAGTCCACACAGCACGCAAATCTTGGTTCTTATACCTTTCTCTAATAAAAGGAACCAAGATTCCTTGGAGAAATAGCTGAATTTAGGGCTAGGGCAGGGACTACACAAGTGATCCTGGGGCATCTTGCAGTGCCAGAAACTAAGGAAGCGTTAACACACACACACACACAAAATCCACAACACATTGATGAGGTTAAGTCAAAGGGACAGAGAAGTCAACTGAAAAACTCCCAAAGATGACCAAAGATGAAATAGTTTGAGCAACAAGTAGTATCAGTATCGAATTATAATCCTGAGTATAAAATATCCACAAACCCATACAGAATTGAATCACTGAGTATATAAATAAATGAAGGCAAATGGACAAATCTCTCATATTAATTCCAAATAACTTATGTAGATACACTGTGCTCAAGGAAGGAGAATATAAATCTCCACTCCTTAAATGTAGGCTATATGTGGCATCTTCCTTCTAAAAAGTATAGTATGGAAAGGGGCCAAAGGGTACTTTTGCAGTGGAGAAAACTTACAACCACTAACTTAGACCAGTGATCAAGGTGAACATTAACAGTGATGTCATATTGAAAGAATGTACCATTTTTATGACGTGATGAGAATGACACCTTGCCTGTGCTCTTCTTCCCCATAATTCTTAAGTACAGTCTAACCATGAGAAAAACTCCAATTGTGGTACATCCTGTGACATATCTGACCAGTACTGCCTCAAACTGTTAAGATCATCAAAAATAAGGAAAATCCCGGGGGCTGGGGGCTCCCCTGGTGGCGCAGTGGTTGAGGGTCCGCCTGCCGATGCAGGGGACACGCGTTCATGCTGTGGTCCAGGAAGATCCCACATGCCGTTGAGGGGCTGGGCCTGTGAGCCGTGGCCGCTAGGCCTGCGCGTCCGGAGCCCGTGCTCCGCAACGGGAGGGGCCGCAGCAGTGAGAGGCCCGCGTAACAGAAAAAAAAGGAAAATCCTTAACAAGGAAAGGATGAACAGTGGTAATACATTTAATGCAATGTGAAGAGTACATAGCAACAAGCAAGTGCTCAAAAATCCAAACTTTTCTTCCCCTCTTCTCTTTTCCTCCCTTTTCTTCTTGTGGAACTTTAACAAATGGAAACCTTTTGTGTCCATAGTATGTATACATTTGCTTATTTGAAGATTCAAGACTGAAGCCTTCCTAAACATTTCTCTCTCTCTCTGTTTTTTTTTTTTTTTCCAGCTGGCCTTCTTCCCTACAGAACTGTGTCATGATAAACGAATGTTGTTTTTGTTTTGTTTTGTTTAGTTTTGCAGTACGCGGGCCTCTCACTGCTGTGGCCTCTACCGTTGCGGAGCACAGACTCCGGATGCGCAGGCTCAGCGGCCATGGCTCACGGGCCCAGCCGCGGCATGTGGGATCTTCCCGGACTGCGGCACGAACCCGTGTCCCCTGCATCGGCAGGCGGACTCTCAACCACTGCGCCACCAGGGAAGCCCCTAAACATTTCTCTTGACTTCATATCTGTGTAACCCTCTCCTAGCATATCCTTATTTATTCTTGGTACATTTTATCTATAGATTAAATCAGGAAAACTGGAAAATGAAATCGCATCTGTAGTAACAAATCTGAGATAGTCTCAAACAGAAAAATTTCTTATGACTTCCAAGGAGTACAGATAAATCAAAGCAATTGAGAATGGTTACAGCCTTAGAACTGTCCCACCCATGAGATGTGGTGCATGGCAGAGATTAGCTCCTAACCTTATAAAGAGTGATCCTTCCTGGATTTCCTGGACAAAATCTTTTTAGCTATAATCTCTCCCTTAAGATCACCCTTCCTTTTTAAGAAGTGATTATTCCAGGAGAATAAATACAGGGAGCTGAGGTCAGCTATATATCTTGTAAAATACTTGTCTGGAGCAAAGGTCTTGGTGTCTTGTGATATGGAAACCCTGGGAAGCAGGCAAAATGTGACTTGAGCATCCCTTCTTTATTTACACTCTTAGTGATTTTGTATATCATTTGCTTTTTATGCTTGACTGTTTAGGCAACAAAAGCATGTCATTGAATCTTAGCACTCGGATCTGCTTTTCCTCAGCTGGCTCCATATACTCTACCCACTTTCACTATCAACAGCAAATTTATCTTTCTTTGATCTCATTCCTTCATACTTTCTATTTTGCTATTATGTAACTAGTCCTTCTGCCAGGCAACGGATTTAGTAGGAGAAGTCTACAAATAGTGTTATAACTAAAAGGGAATTTGTAACCATTAGTCAGTAAATAAAAGTACAGGGCTTCCCTGGTGGTGCAGTGGTTGAGAGTCCGCTTGACGATGCAGGGGATGCCGGTTCGTGCCCCGGTCCGGGAAGATCCCACATGCCGCGGAGCGGCTGGGCCCGTAAGCCATGGCCGCTGATCCTGCGTGTCCAGAGCCTGTGCTCCGCAACAGGAGAAGCCACAAAAGGGAGAGGCCTGAGCACCGCAAAAAAAAAAAAAAAAAAAAAAAAAAAGAAGTAATTTTATGTATGTGCTGAAAATTTTCAGCTCCAGGTCAGAGCACAAAAGTGGCTTCTAGGTAGGTTTCTGGAAATGCCTATGATGGAAATGAGATGTCCATTATGAAAAATTGTATATATACAGTCATCCCTCAATATCTTTGTGGGATTGGTTCCATGAACCTGCAAAATCCATTTTGATCAAGTTCCATAGTTGGTGTTCCACATCTTCAGGTTCAACCAACCACAGATATTGTAGCACAGTACTGTAATGTTTACATTGAAAAAAATCACTTATAAGTGGACCCGCACAGTTCAAACCTGGGTTGTTCAAGGGCCAACTGTTTGTTTATATATATATATATATATATATATATATATATACACACACACACACACACACATATGCTCCTCTTTTCTGTATGTGGTATGTGTATTTTTGCTTATTTGAAGATTTAAGGCCGAAGCCTTCTAAAACATTTCTCATAACTTCATATCTATGTAATTATATAGATATGTAAAATATGTAAAATACATATAAAATTTCTTCTTGCTAAGTAGATTTCTTGAATGCATTCAGGATGATTATTTTTATTTTTTTAAAGATTTTTTTTAATGTGGACCATTTCAAAGTCTTTACTGAATTTGTTACAATATTGCTTCTGTATTATATTTTGGTTTTTTGGCCACAGGGCATGTGGGATCCTAGCTCCCCGACCAAGGATTGAACCCACACCCCTTGCATTGGAAGGTGAAGTCTTAACCACTGGACTGCCAGGGAAGTCCCCAGGACGATTCTTAGAAACTAAAAGCAATGTGCTTCAAAACTTAACATTTTTAGAATCACACAGAGAAATACAGAATTTGTTTTGTGAGATTTTCTGTAAACAACATAGACCATTTGAACAATTTGTGGTGATAATTCTTTCCATTTGCAAGGTTTGCTCTCATTTCCCATATTCTAATTATAAATCAACAAAAATAGATGCAGCAGCATGTTGTGGACATAACATTGAAATTACAGGTAATTTAATCAATGGAGAATGAGTGCTAAGCAGAAAGTACCCACCATATCCCATTAGAACTCCACAAGTTCAAAGTCAATGCTAGGTATCTAGGCCATCCAGGAACAAGATCACTTGTATTAATTAGAATGGTAAAGGGCAAGTGGCTATACCAAAAAGACTGAAAAGAATACAGTGGTTTAATTGAGATGGAAGTTTATTTTCCTTTCACCTAAGTATGTTTAGGTTGGTGGGTATGTCATCTTCACAAGATCATTGTTTTTTTCTCAGTTTGGTTTGCCCATTCATCACCACTGTCCTAGTCTTCTGAGTCTATTGTGTATTTCTGACACTTCTGTGTTCCAGCTCAGAGGAAAGGAAAAAGACAGGAAGATGCAAGCAATTTCCTTTAAACAAGTGAGGCATGCTTTGTGCTTATGTCCCATTGGTGAGAACCTGATAACGTGGCCACAGTGTAAATGCTGAACATTGCTTCATAAGATTAATAGCTGATTTATGGCTTTCACCTTAAGGAATTGAATACAGTGAAAATAACGCCTATCCCATACGTTTTTTGAGAAATAAACAAAATAAAATCATCTCTCCTTATCAAGGCATATAATAATCATTCACTAAATATCAGGCATCTTCCTTTCTCTGGATGATTCGGTTAGACCTAGTGATCTAGGATTTCTTTGACGAATTCATGATCTGCAGTTCTGCTGAAGATACGAAAACTCAAAGTCCCTATGGGCCTCAAGAGAGCAGTATGTATAAGTAAATCAGGATGGATAAGCAAGGTCTTCACTGAACAATAAAATCATTTTCTGCTTTTTGGAAAATCATTCCATCCTATGTGGGATTTGGATTTAATCTCTAATTGAAGAGGAATATATTATTTCAGCTAATTATTTTGGATTAATCAATGTGGTCCCAGATTCCCATAGCTCAGGATCCCTATATGGTAAAAAGTCCTAGAAAATGCCACACATCACCTGACACCTGCCTGGCATTTTCCTCTAATGTTACTTAAGTGCTCAGATTTATCACTCACAGTATTTAAAAGAAATGCTCTGTGATTGGGATTTTAGCCTTACCTCCTACATATTTCATGACATTTCATTTGTCCCAATGTGACATACTGCAATAAGCTTGCCGTGATAAAATAGACAAGTTTTCCACTGTGATTCTGAAAAAGGTGAAAAAGCCCTCCTTTTCAACATTTGTTTCATTGTTGAGTGCTTTGGAAAATGCCATCGTCATAACTATTACATAAATCCCTTGGGAGATCATGGTCAACACTGAAAGAGTTCAAATTCTAGAAATGTGATTATTTACTGTCTAAAGATTTCAAAAGAAAACATGGCTGGAATACGTGTTCTATGTTTAGTCTATAAAATTATAATAGTAAATTTAACATGATCAGAAAATGAAATGTTCTTCACATTTCTGCATTCTCTGGCTGATATTTGCATTTGGAGGACCTGAAGCATGGGAATAACCTATGAGGCAGTCACTGGAAGCCAATACACTCAGACATCATGATGGATAATCTAGAATCATGAGTAAAGATATAACCAGCATTAAGTGAATGGTATTAGGAAATTGTAGAGGCAAGAAGGACTAAATTGTTTCAGTATTAACAGGTTCCAAAAGCAATGACATTACAAGTAATAATAGTGTTGCTACCTTTTTCTCATGGTGGGAGATATGAAATTAGCTAGTAATGAAATATTTGACAATAAATAACAGGAATAAATGCTTTCTAGACATAAACAAATGCCTGAACACAAGGAAGGATCCTGACATGCAGTGACTGAATGATCAAAAAATATGTAGCCCTATTTTCTCTACCCACTAGTCTAAATATATATTGGTGCATAGTTATATCTTATATAGACCCATGAGTTTTGTATTACACATCTTAATTAAATTATCTATACTGCCAGGAACCCACAAAAGTATTTCCCCAGGGTCCTGCACATACCTTGAGAAACACTGCCTTCCAAAATATTGAGAGATAGAGAAAAGGAATCTTATATTTGTTTCTTGTGTATTTTTTTGTGAGTTTTTTAATATTATGAAAGGATTTTTCTTTTGGTATCCCTTAGAGACACTTCAGGCATGATTTAAATTGTTTTTTTTACAAGCAACACCTATTTCACAAATGAGAACATTCAGACAGAAAAAGTGATAATATAAGGCTTCCCTGGTGGCGCAGTGGTTGAGAGTCCGCCTGCCGATGCAGGGGACACGGGTTCGTGCTCCGGTCCAGGAGGATCCCACATGCCGCGGAGCGGATGGGCCCGTGAGCCATGGCCGCTGAGCCTGCATTCCGCAACGGAAGAGGCCACAACAGTGAGGCCCCCGGACCCAAAAAAAAAAAAAAGTGATAACATAAGGATTACTAGTAACAAAGAGTGGAACTGAGGTTTGTGTCAAGGTGTGTCTGACTCCACCACATAGCACATCTTGTTCCTATGATGTTCTGGAGATAGTAGCACTTAGAATCATCACACTCCTTTCACTTTCCTGTGGTATCAAAGCAATCTCACATTCATTATATTCCTCAAATATTCTTCACTAATAGAGAATAAAATCACTAGGATCATTAAATCAAATCTTCTCAGCAGTTGTCTTGCAATCAATAAGCATTTGCTTGCTGTAGGTTTGATTGAGTGCACATGTTCTGTAGAGTCAGACCACTGCCACAAAATGACATAACTAAGTTCCTCTGCAAATATTGAGGACTAAAGGTTAGATACATTTCTCTCGCCTCAAGTTTCTGATTCTATAGGGAAGCCTGACTATATAGGTATCTATTGACCTTTCTTTTTATCACCTTAACTTCAACATAGGCAGTACCTGCCAGAGTTTCTTGCCCATATATGATTCAATAAATACATATTGAATGAGTGAATGAACAAATGAAATAACTATCTGAATACTTTTAATACTCTGAATTGAGATGACATGACATTTTATTGGGTAATTTTCATATCCTATACTTATGTGCCAGATATTATCAATTAAATATATATTTTAAAGTTAATATTCTGACAGAACTGTCAAGATTCAGTAGAAAATAATTAGTAAAAGTATGTTATTATGGCATAAAAAATTATAAAATTGTTATTCACAAGAAAATATGTAGCTTAGATATATGGATCAAAATGTTTGAAGCATAAATAATAAAATTCCTCTGATATGACTATATCACTGCTCAAAGATCAAATAAAAACTATGCTGAGGAGAAAATCAAGCACAAGAAAATCTTGTATATACATACTATATTGTTTATGTATAAAAATAATTGAATTAGTAATATATTCTTTTTGGTGGTAAGTGCTTAACAATTGATAAAGCAAAATTTAAAAACCATGCAATCTAATGTTAATTCTGCTGGAAAAGGAATAGATTTTTTTATCAAACTGGATTTATTCCAGAAAAACCAGCTTCTGAGGGTGTTGGGATCTGGCTTTCATATGTTAATGAATAGTTTTACTTTTCAAAGTTGTTGATGGGTAGTCAAGGAGCAAGGAGAAAACCCTCGTTGATCCCTAGCATAAACTGATCAATGGGAAAGCACAATGAGCTTGCAGCAGTGAGCACATTGTTTCTATCAGTATTGATGATCTAATTTACAATAAAAAGAGAATGTCTTTGGTGTTATCAAAGGTTGTATTCCTCCTAGAATAAGTAGGGAGGAGGGAATAGAGGAAATCAGCTCTGTGCAAGAGGTTTGTGCTTAGAAGTTGGTCAAATAAAACACATGCTTGATTCAGTCTGTATCTATTTAGAACAGAGTTATTCCAAGCTACACTGGTAAAATTGAGAGGCATTGGCCACACTCAACAGTTAATATCCACAGGTCATTTAGAAACATTCTATTTTATTTCAACACCTCATATACAGAGACCAGAGTAATGTTTATCACCCATTAGTCATTCAAATAAAATATTCAATGAATGAATTGATTAATTGATGGATAAAGCATTTGACAACTGGCACCATAAGGATAACTTTATTGATTTATTTATACTTTTCAACCTTTAGAATATTAATTATCTAGAATGCTTAGGTAGATGCCTAATTGAAATGATAAAAATGTTCATTTAGCTTTTTAATTACTTGAAATTATTTTGATATATTTCCTCTTTCTCTTTGAATATTTCTTCAGATTTTATAAAGATCAAATATATAATCAAGAAATTGAAAATAATTCCTGGCTAATAACTAAAGAGTCTTCCTGCTGTACCAAACATTGGTAGTAAATGAATTATTTATATCACCTGATTTAAATGCCATCCTGATAACAGATACATATTTTCTCAGTTAAATAGTTCTGGAGAAATAAAATTAAAAAACAAATTTTCTCCCAACCAGGAGAGTTCTTCATAAAAGTAGTAGAAAAAGAAAACAGCTTTATTATTAAACAAGCATTAAATCAAAAAATAATGCACATTAAAAAATAATCTACTAAGAGATTGCAAAGACAGAAAGAAATCTCACTCTTTTATATAGCGAAGTAGATGCAACCTATTCCATACAAATTCTTCAAGATAAACAATACTAGTCCTCAGGTAAGAGGATTTGGCCACACCATTTGTCATGCATAGTTCTTCCTAAATTCACCTGGTAATTAGAGTGACTATTCCTATTAGCAACGCTTTATCCAAAGGAAGTACAAACTTCTCACATCTTTACTACAGGAGTTTTGCTAGTTGGAGCAAGGTGCCTGACAAAGTTAGCCTCCTACCCTCCCATAGAAAGTGGGAGATAGGGGTGTTGTCTTCTTTGACATTTACATTTCAAAGAGATGGCTATCAAGGCCTTAAGAAAGACATCCTTGGTTCATAAAGTTGACAAAAGGCCTATATAGTTTCAAAAGGAATTATACACCCTTCGAAGACAAGAAAAAGTACTTAGAAGCTTTTTAAAGCAAATATTCTAAGAAAAAGGTGGGGAGGAAAATTTCTTCCTTTATTTTCAAAAGGGAGCATCAAGCTTCTTATTTTCAGTTTGTATTTGTCCTTCCATGGTCATATGTTTTCTTCCAGAATTACCTTGCTGATGGCAATAAGTTCACACCCTAATGGCTGCCACCATTTCTGTCTCAGAATTTCCTCATTTCTCTTTGTATTTCCTACTTAATATTACTCTGGTATTACCGAATTGGAACACTTGGTAGCTTAGCTTTTAATAAGCTGTTGATTTCTGGGCAACGCGATTACTTTGTCTGAACCATAATTTTAAAATTTAGAATATACTATAGGTATATTTCTAATTCTCTGTGCATGATGAAGAAAGCTAATTCTAGGGGACGTTGATATCTGAGGGTCTCTGATTTGAGTTGTACTAATCTCCATGGTAAGCGTTTTCTTTATACCCAATCTCATTTTTTTTAATTTATTTTTTTGAAGTGTTAATTACTGCTGTACAGCAAAGTGATTCAGTTGCATATATATATATATATATATAATATTCTTTTCTATTGTGGTTTATTATAGGATACTGTATATAGTTCCCTGTGCTATACAGTAGGACCTTGTTTATCCATCCTATATATAAAAGCTTACATCTGCTAACCCCAGCCTCCCACTCCATCCCTCCTCCAACCCCCTCTCTCTTGGTAACCACCAGTCTGTTCTCTATGTCCCTGATTTTGTTTCTGTTTCATAGATAGGCTCATTTGTGTCATATTTTAGATTCCACATATAAGTGATATCATGTTATTTGTTCCACTCTCATTTTTGATAAATGGAATTATTTTAAAATTGGGCTTGGTAGTCCTGTAACCAAACCCAGATTTGACCGCTTACTGCTCATAAGCCAATAATTAGAGAGGCAGGTGTCAGTAAAAAGGAAAAGTGCTTTAATCAGAAAAGCTGCCAATCTGGAGAGAAGGTGGACTCATGTCCAGAGAGCAACTCCGAAGATTCTGCTCAGCTGTGACAGTTTTTAAAGGGGAAGAATGGGGTAGAATCTCAGTGAATCATCGAGGCAGGAGGTTGGGTTCTACATCATTCTCCATTGCGTGTAGATTGGCTGACTGGTTCTTCAGATGTTATCTTGCCTGTGTGATCTGCCTGCAGGATTGCTAAGGGAGCTGTTGGGGATAGAGAGCTGGTCATTTTTTAATTGCTTAATTCTTCACTCTTCTTTTTATCTAGGAAAAGAGTCAATAGGTTAGGCAAGGCATGGTGTGCATTCAGGAGAGCATAAGTCAGGAGTTAGGTTAAATTGCCTAGTGGTCTCACTCCTATAATTATGTTCTTTTAAGGTTAGAGGGGAACAGAAATGGGCAAACAGGAGAGGGGCAAAAGAGCTGTTTTCACTACATCTCAATTTATTTACTCTTACAAAGAGAAATACAAATGGCTAATATGAATAGAGCAATTACTTAGTTCTAAGCACTTTACATCTAGTAACACATTTAATCTTTAAAACAGCTACATGGTAGATACTATTATTATTTTTACAGAACGAAAACAGAAATACAGAGAGTTTTAGCCATTTTCCAAAGCTTGCATAGCTAACTAGCACCAACAATGGAATTTTTTTTTTTTTTTTTTTTTGGTTTGTTTGATTTTTTGCAATACGCGGTCCTCTCACTGCTGTGGCCTCTCCTGTTGCGGAGCACAGGCTCCGGACGCGCAGGCTCAGCGGCCATGGCTCACGGGCCCAGCTGCTCCGTAGCATGTGGGATCTTCCCAGACTTGGGCACGAACCTGTGTTCCCTGCATCGGCAGGTGGACTCTCAACCACTGCGCCACCAGGGAAGCCCAACAATGGAAATTTGACCCAGTGCCCCCAAAGTGTTATAAGGACTATATTACATGGTGTTATGAAGAGGCAAATTAGATAATCCACTTAGTGCAATTCTCAGCACATAGAAAGCACTCAATGAATACTACCCACTATTGCTGTTTTTTGATTGTTGCTGTTGTTGCCATTCTACAGCTGCATTCTTCAGGCTTCCAGGGTAATCTTTATTCTTTTCTCCATTAACTTCAAAAAGCTTTTTATTCTACCTGCTCTATAGGTAATATTAACACATAAACGCAGAATTTTAAGGTTGGGAAATTCTGAGTTTTTGATATTGCAATTTATTTTTCTTTTAAAAAGTTAACAAAGATCAAATGTAAAACTTCGACTGAGTATAGTTTGGGATTTTCTGATCCTAATCATTCATTTGGTCATTCATTCATTCATTGATTCAGTCAACAGCTATCTACTGAGTGCCTACTAAATGCTAGGCTCTATGCTAGGTGAAGTCCATCTTTTAAAGATTTGAGAAGAGTTAAGGAGTATTAGAGGTTCAAATCCCAAAGAGACTGAAACCTATTATTAGAGCTTAATCTTCAAACAAATTTGGCATGAACTACATAGAAGGCTCAGAACCTTTTGAATATGACCCTGTCATCTTTCACTAAGTGATTTATTCAGAAATCTGTTACTATTTCCTTGAGGCAAAATAGACTTGAATGACCCAAGGTTTTCATTAGTGGTTTTCGATTTTTTTTTTTGTCTCAGCTAATTGCTTTAGAATACCTCTCCATCTGCAATATCCTTATAGTTAATATTTTAAAACTCTCTGATAGAAACTTAGCTTCCCCTTAGGAAACCTGAAACTTGCAAAAGCAAAATATTGAACTTATGAATAGTGGACCAAGAAGTCAGACATAGTAAAAAATGTTTAAATTTTGAAGAATTAGTCATAAAAATAATTATACTTTCATAAAAACATACCTTGAAAGTGTCTCTTTGTGCTATTCACCTCAAGGTCAATTTTTGCCACAATCATCGGTGGTGAGTAGAGGTGTGGGAAGGCTATTGTGTAAATGTCACAGGACTGGGTAGTTTGGTTCCAAATTCCCTCTCTGCTTCCTAGTCACCATGTGATTTAGGGGCATTTACTAAACAGCTTAACATCTCAGTCTCCATATCTGGAAAGTGGGTTGATATTGTAGGGGAGGAAAAATGATTTTCCCCTCTACCCTCTAAGTTCTTGGCTGAGATCCCTCTGTAATAAAAGACAGATGAACAGTAGGAAAACAAAAGCTTAATAACATGTATACCTCCTGTATACGTGAGAAATAACCAGAAAAACTGAATAACTCCCAAAATGGCCCAAGTGATCACTTTGAGCACCATCTCCAGCTAAAGACAAAAGATGGAGTGCAGGAACCAGTTATTGCAGGTTTTCAGGCAAAACACAATAAACAAGGGTATGGTTGATATGCAGATTTAGGCCATTGCCTTCTCTAGTCCTTACAGGGTCTGCATTATTTTTGCTCTCTGACTTCATTTCTTTCTAGGCCACAAGAGCTCAGGACCTTCTTGTTCTTCTTGGAACAGGACAGATACAATCCTGCCCCAAAGTTTAGGTAATTGATGCTGCCTCTCTTGGAACACTTTTTGATCTATGCACTGCACAGCTAGCTTCTCACTTCCTTCCCTTTACTCATATGTGACCTTCTCTTTTAGGCCTTCAGTAACCATCCTACTAAAAATGGCAGTTCCCCTCTGAACACTTCCTAGTTTTCTTTTAGGTTTTATTTTCCTCCATAGCACTTATCACCATTTATTATATGCTATAATCTACTTACTTATGCTGTTTAGTGTTTGTCTCTCCCATTAGAATACAAACACCTTGAGGGCAGGAATTTGTGTCTCTTTTGCTCAATGCTGTGAACCTACTTCCAAGAAAAGTCTAAGAGTCAGATGACATTCAATAAGTGTATGACAGTATAAATTGTCCAAGTAAAAAAAGTAAACAATCATAATTATTAGAGTGTGAATAAAACAAATACGGTGGGTCAGAATATGTAGGATGGCATTGTGATGAGGGAGATGAATTGTACCCTGGGATGATCTGTATAAGTTGAGACAATGGGAGAGAACTTGAAAGAGCTTAGGAAGAATACAGTTACCTTATATCATCATTGATTGTCTTAGTTGTTTACCATTTATATTAGGTAATCAATTCCTAGGTATTTAACCAGGAAACCAGATATTATAATTCGTCTTAGCCAGTTTGCTATATCATACTTATGATTGAGTACTTCACACTTTCTATCAACTGGAAATCCCATGATATGTAAATATAATATCTAATAGTGCTCTCCATATCCCAAGGGATGGTTCAGTCTCAGACACCCTTCAAGAAAGACCCTATACATTTAGCATAACAGGTAAATTCTAATTTTGGATTAAGCAGAGGCCACATGAATCGAGAATCCTATGAACTGTCTCTACCATGTCTATTAACATTAAATTAAATTAATTTTTTAATAAACTAACGGGTTTTCTTTGCACTTGTTAAATGAAATATGAATCTGTTTTGAGGAATGGAAGGGTAGCTTTATTTTTGTGATGCTCTGATTTATACAAAAATTGCTTGGATATTGTTCAGTTCTATATTCTATGAAATAAAGTTACCAATATGTGACATCCTTATCTTGCTTTCAGATGTGTTTATGTCCAAAGAAAATTATGACCCATAAAAATGATCTCTCCTAAACAAATACATGGTATAGAATAGAAAAAAGTAACACTGTGGTTTTACTTGACTTACTTGTATGTGATTGTTTACTTTTTAGGCATTGGATGCCTCAAATCAAATACTGTTATTGGTCTTAGTTTCATTTTTATTAATTATACTCTGCATATTATTCAGTGACTTACATTTTCTGTAACATTGCCAAATGGTCCTTACATTTGATAAAATGTATTAAATATTATGTTCTTATTGAATTTAAACTAATTGCATTTGTTTCAGTTACTGAGACCACATTCTATAGCATTCTGTGCATTTGTGTCTCTTTTTATTGTGGTATACTGAAGATTTTCTCTAAGTAAATTAGCGATAAGCCAAGAAATTTTTTTTTTTTTTTTTCTGTACGCGGGCCTCTCACTGTTGTGGCCTCTCCTGTTGCAGAGCACAGGCTCCAGACGCGCAGGCTCAGCGGCCACGGCTCACGGGCCCAGCTGCTCTGCTGCATGTGGGATCTTCGTGGACCGGGGCAGGAACCCGTATCCCCTGCATCGGCAGGCAGACTCTCAACCACTGCACCACCAGGGAAGCCCGAGCCAAGAAATATTTATGAAGAGTTTATATCATTAAGTAGTTGAGGGAGGTTAACAAATTATTTTCAATGTTAATTCTTATCAGTCTTTCATATTAATATGCAACCTTAACGTTTTATCATTTAGTGAATTAATCAGATTTATTGAGTGCTTATAAAATTGCTTAATGTTAATGTAAAATGCATTAAATTCTTCTTCTCTTGTAGAACAAATCACACACTTTTGCCCTAGCCTGTAAAGGCAGGCATTATAACCAACTTATTCTCCTATCACAGAGTGTTTGACTGCACCAAGTCCATAGGAGCTGCTTAGCAAATATTTGTTAATTAAACAGTTAATAATCACAGAACAGACATTTTCTCTAATTTTTGCTATTTTGAAAGGAATTTCAGTATTAAAGCATAAAATCAAATATACTATTATCCTCAAGAAACTTACAGTCTGAAAATAGTTTCAAATTTTTTTAACTTTTGATTTTCCCTGAGGTATCCTAAAATATTTTTCTCTTTTAATCTCCATGTGTTCTGATACTAAGTTCAACTCAGCACAGGCAAATCAATATGTGGAGTAGATTGGTTGCAGAGAAGGCAAAGGTGGATTGAGAGGCACCTGTGTCCCTTTTGTGACTCATGCTACTTAGAGCTAGTTTGGATTCTGCATCGGTTCGCCTGGGCAAGTCCTAATAAGACCTGTTGTGCTGGTGTCCATACATTTTAACATTTTTTCTCTAAAATGTGTTACAACTGAGTTAATACATTGTATGGTCACTCTACCTATGACTTCCTCTTTCCATGATCACCAGTTTGTCATCTAGATTTTTCAAAGTTCCCACCCCGTGAGTACCTAAGAATGTGCAGGGACCTTTAGACAGCTAACCCTAGTTTGAGAAAATCTAAAATTAAGTATAAATAAACACAAAAGTCCTGCAAATAACCACTCCTTCGTTGGTTCAATATGTATGCCACATAGCAGTGCCTGAGATCCAATTCATGTATTGTTAGAAAAAATTTAGAAGCTTCAGTCCAAATGTACCAGATGCTTCATGTCAAGCACCAGCGGCAGCATTGCTATTAGCATCATAATAAAGGACAAGATGACAAATTAGATATCAAAAGAATGGCTTATATTTTTTCTCTTACTAAATTAGAGGAGTTGCCAAACATCTAAATTTGTATTGAAACTTTGCTTTTTCTAGCTGAAGCTGGATATTGACCCCCCTCTATTTTTCCTTAATTTGCAAAATGTTCCCAGTACATAGATATCTGGGTACGTGTACAAGTTTTAAATATTATAATCACGTTCTTAAAATAATTTATATTTTTATCTCTTACAATTTTGATTTCTGCATGATATAAATGACTTTGTTTATGGCCTTTTGATACTTGAAATGTTATCTTGTCCAAGCAATCAGAATAACAAATACAATTATTCAAACCAACCGATCTCATTTTGACAGAAAAGAAACCATAAGCTGTGAAATCTAACTGCCTAGTTTTCAATTTTCTATACGTTCAATCATCTTGTGGACATAAGGATCATTCAAGATTTGATGCCCTTTTTTCAAATGTGTACCTTAATGGATGAAGGGTAAGCTTTAGATTCAAACAGATCTGGGCTTGAATCCCAAGTCAGTCAATTACTAGCTTTGTGAGTTGGGCAAGTTATTTGATCTTTTTCAGCTTCACTATCTTTGTTTGTAAAATGAAAATAACAATGCTCCCCTTCAGAAGGTTACAGGATTATGTGAGATAATGCACTTAATGTGTCCAGCACAGTTCCTGGCACATAATATGGGCTTATTGTTTTTCTTTTTCTTCTTTTTTTTTCCAACAAAATTACCAGTGTGTTGAAGGGAGGAGCTGTACTTATTATTCTTTGTCATATCTCTTTCTTACTTGTCTATCTTCTTTTCTCAAAAGTTCTACCTACATGGTACTCAATAAAAATATACTGCCTTCATTTAATAATTTCTAGAACTTGACTATAAACCTGACACTTCTTAAGCTCTGTCTGATAATACTGATCACTTTACCTGTGCTCTAAATCCTGTCCTCTCTAGTCTAATCTGATAATCTCAACTCACAAATATTGCCTTCTCTCAACTTTACTTTTAACCCATTCATATACACTAGCACTGTTCTTTCAGCATGTAAATATTATATTCTCAAATTAATCTTTCCAAGAAGAAGGAGGTGTAGGAGAAGGAGAAGAAAAAGAGAAAGACCCAAAAATAAAAATAAAATAAAATAAAAATAAAATAAAATAAAATAAAATAAAATAAAATAAAATAAAAAAGAGAAAGACCCCCTTCGTCCTATATTCTAATCTAGCATTCCAATATTCTCCCTAGAACCATGCTCTTTGCAATAACAGTAGGCATTCTTATCTTGGTTTTGTCACCCATCATTTTTTTCCTTAACCCTTAACAACCTGGTTTCTGACTCACTTTTCAGTGTTTTTGCTGTCTCCAAAAACACTAGTAGTCTACTATTTGCCAAATCCAGAGATATTTGTCAGTCCTCATCCTGCCTTGCCTCTTTACTTGACCTCTCTACTGATCTGTGCTCTCTGTCTAATGCTTAAAATAACTAGAGTCAGAAGGAAAACCCAACTTTTCATTCATTAGTTAAGCCAACCACTCATAGAGGAAAAGAAAATATGAATTTGTTTGATTATTCCACTTTCATCTGTTATAATTGTATATTTACTTAAATTAACATTGTCAATTAAACTATTTGCAACTCAAGCAGGGGGGTTTAGATGTTTTTCTATTGATATTGGTTATTCACCATTAATAATCTCTCTTGATAAATATACAAAATTAGCATTTTAAAATACTTTTTGGAAAATAGGCATAAATTCTTTGATGTTATCAGAAATTTACCATCCAGTTTTAGTATTATGGATTTCCTGATATTTGTCTTGCTTCTGAAATGATCATTTTTGTTCATTCAGCCAAATCTATCTAGCCAAAGAAAATGATAAGGATTTTCCATAAATGTATATCAAAGAAACATCTTAAGCATATCATTGTCACTATGATAGATATTTATTTTATAAAATACCAAGCTTTATTCTGTTAAGAGAATAAGAATTGACTGGAAAGAGAGGGCTGAAGGGGAAGGATGGGTCAGGGAGGCTGTGGCAGACACTCAGATTCAGAGGCAAGTGGGAGCATGGGGCTTCCTAGGACCTGAAAGAAGGCTAATGAACCCAGAGAAGTAGATAGGGAAAAGATCTTGACAGACCTTTGGAGCATTTAGAGATTTTAGTCTTTATCTTAAAAATAATGTAAATATTTAGTAATACTTTAAGCTTGATGAGGGAGAGATGAAGGAATAGATGAACTTTATAAAAATATCAGTTTGGCTACAGATTGGACAGGAACCACAGTAAGTGCAAAAAGGCTGTTAGCATGCTACTGTAGTAGCCCAGGAAAGAGATTATGAGAATTTGAAGGACTAGAATTAGTGACAGATGTAATACATGTTTAGAAGGTAAAACTAAAAGTGAAAGGAGTTGGTGAAAGTTTATATAAAGTGTTATGAAGGTAAGAGCAGTATAAAGTAATTCTTCAAAATATTTAATTGAGCAGCTACAATGTGAATAATTGAATAAGTAATGTAGAGGAGACCAGGTTGTGATCAGAGACAATACTAAAATCAGGACTTTTGGTGAGAGTAGAGATGGCAAAGATTGAGACAATAAGGAGGGTAGGAAAAGGAGCAGGGAACTGCAATCAACTAAGAGCAAGACATTGGAGGATCAGATGTTGGACTGGCCATGCATATCAACACTGGAGTCACCTTATATACTAGAGATGAAGGCTGAGAGTAAGATAAAAACATCTTCAAAAAATAAAACAAATGAGCTATTGGGAGAAACAATATTTAATAGATGGATAGAGAAGCTTGAAAATGAAGCTGATAAGAAGCACATAATTTGGTTTGTATGAGTAGGGGATAGTGCATGTATAATTTAATTATTGCATCAGAGATAACATCGGCCTTCTTGGAGAAGCAGACTAAGTGCACATTGCTGAGTGCCATAAAGTTCAGTCTCATTTTCTTCAAGAGGGACCTTTTGTAGTATATGTGGAAAGGGAGGATGACTAATATCTGTCACAAATCTTCCAGTTGCATCTACTTCTTCATGTCATATACTCCTCAGTGTTTCCCTCAAATTCTTCTGAGCTTTGTTCTTTCATACTAGAATCATTATACATTTGCTGTGATACTGCTATTTCCTGCCTAACTGTGTTGCAGGAGGTATTATATTCTTTAATTCCTATAGCAGTACTCTAAAATACTGAATGTGTGCAACAGACTTCAGTGAAGCATTAGAGAGTGTGTGTGTGTGTGTGTGTGTGTGCGTATACACACATACATATACAGCTATACAGGGCCTCTGTATTAAGGTTCATCCTTAACATTTCTCCATAAGAGATCATTCGTTGAACCACTCTTTCAGGAAATCTCCACATAGGAAGTGGTGCAATGAATTCAACATTATTTTAGTAAACAATCTTTATTCATCAGTGTGCTTTTCTTGTATGTTTAATATTAACATTTGAAACATGAATTTTTTAAAAATTATGGAAAATTCTGAAATATTGACTTACAATTAATCACCCAAATAGTCAATCAATCAATCACAGATAGTATTTAGTATTACTTTATGCAAGGTATTACATTAGAAAGCACTGAATTGACACACACAAACAAAAATCAGATTCATGCCTCTCAAGAAGACTTTAATCAAGTGCATGAAACAAAACATATATGTACCCAAGAGAGTCCATTTATTTAGTGATTATTTTTAAAAACATCTACTATTGGCAGGGAACTGTGATAGGTACTTCATATATGTCACTTTTAATCCTCTCAAGGTAGATATATTTATTCTCATTTAATATATGAGAAAACTAAAGCTCAGAATTTTGGTGATAGAAAGTTCACTTTCAAATTTAAGAAATTAATTCCTTCCTAGAATAACATGTTCATAACAGTAAATGGCATTTTGAACCAAAGTTACTATAATTAAAGGTAGAAAGTTTCAAAAAATTAAAAACATACAGAACTTACTTTCTGACAAAAATAAAGTTAGAAATTTAAAAAAAACATGAAAAATTTATATGAAATATAATTCTAAATAATCAATAGTCAGGTTAGAATCATACTAGACTTTAGAAAATACTTGGCATCAGTGATAATAAAAATTATTCAGAGCAAAACATGTGATATACAGTTAAAGTGAAATGTAAGTGTTTTCATTAGATAAGAAGAAAGCCTAATAAATTATGACCTAAGTATCCAATTTATGAACCTACAAAAAGAATAATAAACAAATACATTTAGGTAGAGGAGAAAAAATATATAAGAGCAGAACTTAATTAAAAACATAAAACTGTGATGCAATAGAGAGAATTAAAAAAGTTACATATGTTTGTTTTAAATATCAATACAGTAAACATCTGGCAGGATGATAAGATTAAAAGAATATACATTAAAACCATACTAGAAGTAAAGCCCAGATAAATAGATGCAGCAGAGATCATCAAATTATGAGACAATATTATGAACTTGATGGCAATAATTTTTAAAACATAAATTATGTGAGCAAGGGAGATTGGTTCAAGATGGCAGAGTAGAAGGACATACGCTCACTCCCTCTTGTGAGAGGACCAGAATCACAACAAACTGCTGAACAATCATTGACAGGAAGACACTGGAACTCACCAAAAAGATACCCCACATCCAAAGACAAAGGAGAAACTTCAATGAGATGGGAGGAGAAGCGCAATCACAATAAAATCAAAGCCCATAACCACCGGGTGGGTGACTCACAAACTATAAAACAATTATACCACAGAAGTCCACCCTCTGGAGTGAGGGTTCTGAGCCCCACGTCAGGCTTGCCAACCTGGGGTTCTGACAATGGGAGGAGGAATTCCCAGACAATCATACTTTGAAGCCTACCAGGATTTGATTACAGGACTTCAACAGGGAGAGAGAAAACAGAGACTCCACCCCTGGAGGGCAAATATAAAGTACTGTGTGTACCAGGACCCACAGGGAAGGAGCAGTGACCCCATAGGAGACTGAAACAGACCTACCTGCTAGTGTTGAAGGGTCTTCTGCAGAGGCAGTGGTTGGCTATGGCTCACCATGGGGACAAGGACACTGGCAGCAGAAGTTCTGGGAAGTACTCCTTGGTGTGGCCTCTCCAGGAGGTGCTATTAGCCCCACCAAAGGGCCTGTGGGCTCCAGTGCTGGGTTGCCTCAGGCCAAACAACCAACAGGGAGGGAACTCAGCTCTACCCATCAGCAGACAAGCAGATTAAAGTTTTACTGAGCTGTGCCCACCACCAGTCCCTCCTATCAGGAAGCTTGCACAATCCTCTTAGATAGCCTTATGCACCAGAGGGCAGACAGCAGAAGCAAGAAGAACTACAATCCTGCAGCCTGTGGAATGAAAACCACATTCACAGAAAGATAGACAAAATGAAAAAGCAGAGGACTATGTACCAGATGAAGGGACAAGATAAAACCTCAGAATAACAACTAAATGAAGTGGACGTAGGCAACATTCCAGAAGAGGAATTCAGAATAACGATAGTGAAGATGATCCAGGACCTTGGAAAAAGAATGGAGGCAAAGATCGTGAAGATGTAAGAAATGTTTAACAAAGACCTAGAATAATTAAAGAACAAACACCTAGAAGAATTAAAGAACAAGCAAACAAGGATGAACAATACAATAACTGAAATGAAAAATACACTAAAAGGAATCAGTAGCAGAATAACTGAGACAGAAGAACAGATCAGTGACCTGGAATTCATTGCTACAGAACAGAATAAAGGAAAAAGAATGAAAAGAAATGAAGACAGCCTAAGGGACCTCTGGTACAACATTAAATGCACAAACATTTGCATTAAAGAGGTCCCCAAAGGAGAAGAGAGAGAGAAAGGACCTGAGAAAATTTTAGAAGAGATTACAGACAAATAGTTCCCTAACATGGGAAAGGAATTAGCCAACCAAGTTGAAGAAGTGCAGAGAGTCCCAGGCAGGATAAATCCAAGAAGAAACATGCCGAGACACTTGGTAATTAAATTGGCAAAAATTAAAGACAGAAAATTTATAAAAAGCAACAAGGGAAAAACGACAACTAACATACAAGAGAATGCCTATAAGGTTATCAGCTGATTTCTCAGCAGAAACTCTACAATCCAGAAGGGAGTGGCACGATATATTTAAAGTGATGAAAGGGAACAACCTGCAACCAAGATTACTCTACCTGGTAAGGATCATATTGAGATTCGACGGGAAATCAAAAGCTTTACAGATCAGCAAAAGCTAAGAGAATTCAGCACACCAAACCAGTTCTACAGCAAATGCTAAAGGAACTTCTCTAAGTGGTAAACACTAGAGAAGAAAAGGACCTAAAAAACCAAATCCAAAACAATTAAGAAAATGGTAATAGGAACATACATATTGATAACTACCTTAAATGTGAATGGGTTAAATGCTTAAACCAAAAGACACGGGCTTGCTGAATGGGTACAAAAACAAGACCCATATATATGCTGTTTACAAGAGACTCACTTCAGACCTAGGGACACATACAGACCGAAAGTGAGGGGATGGAAAAAGATATTCCATGCAAATGAAAATCAAAAGAAAGCTGGAGTAGCAATACTCATATCAGATAAAATAGACTTTAAAATAAAGAATGTTACAAGAGACAAGGAAGGATACTACATAATGATCAAAGGATCAATCCAAGAAGAAGATACAACAATTATAGACATATATGCACCCAACTTAGGAGCACCTCAACATATAAAGCAAATGCTAACAGCTATAAATGAGGAAATCAACAGTCACACAATAGTGGGAGACTTTATAACACCCCATTTATACAAATGGACAGATCATCCAGACAGAAAATTAATAATGAAACAAAAGCTTTAAATGACACAATATACAAGATAGATTTAATTGATATTTATAGGACATTCCATCCAAAACAGCAGATTACACATTCTTCTGAAATGCACATGGAACATTCTTCAGGATAGATTATATCTTGGGTCACAAAACAAGCCTCGATAAAATTAAGAAAATTGAAATCATATCAACCATCTTTTCTGACCACAATTCTATGAGATTAGAAATCAATTACAGGGAATAAAACATAGAAAACACAAACACATGGAGGCTAAACAATACTTTCCTAAATAACCAAGAGATCACTGAAAAAACCAAAGGGGAAATCAAAAAATACCTAGAGACAAATGACCAAAAATACACGACCATCCAAAACCCATAGGATGCAGCAAAAGCATTTCTGAGAGGAAAGTTTATAGCAATGCAATCCTACCTCAAGAAACAAGAAAAGTCTCAAATAAACAATCTAACCTTACACCTAAAGGAACTAGAGAAAGAAGAACAAACAAAACCCAAAGTTAGTAAAAGGAAAGAAATCATAGAGATCAGAGCAAAAATAAATGAAACAGAAACAAAGAAAAAACAAAAGAAAAGTTCAATAAAACTAAAAGTTGGTGGTTTGAGAAGATAAACCAGACTGATAAACCTTTAGCCAGACCCATCAAGAAAAAAGAGGGAGAGGACTCAAATCAATAAAATTAGAAATGAAAAAGGGGAAGTTACAATGGACATTGCATAAATACAAAGCATCACAAGAGACTACTACAAGCAACTCTATGCCAATAAAATGGACAACCTGGAAAAAATGGACAAATTCTTACAAAGGTATAACCTTCCAAAACTGAACCAGGAAGGAATAGAAAATATGAACAGACCAATCACAAGTAATGAAATTGAAACTGTGATTAAAAATCTTTCAACAAACAAAAGTCCAGGACCAGACGGCTTCACAAGTGAATTCTATCAAACATTTAGAGAAGAGCTAACACCCATCCTCCTCAAACTCTTCCAAGAAAACTTCAGAGGAAGGAACACTCCCAAACTCATTCTATGAGGCCACTTATCACCCTGACAACAAAATCAGACAAAGATACTACAAAAAAGGAAAATTACAGACCAATATTGCTGATGAATACAGATGCAAAATCCTCAACAAAATACTAGCAAACAGAATCCAACCACATATTAAAAGGATCATACAGCATGATCAAGTGGGATTTACCTTAGGGATGCAAAGATTCTTCAACATACACAAATCAATCAGTGTGATACACCATATTAATAAACTGAAGAATAAAAACCATATGATCATCTCAATAGATGCAGAAAAAGATTTTGACAAAATTCAACAGCGATTTATGATAAGAACTCTCCAGAAAATGGGCATAGAGGGAACCTACCTCAATATAATAAAGGCCATATATAAGAAATCCGCAGCAAACATCATTCTCAACAGTGAAAAACGAAAGCATTTCCTCTAAGATCAGGAACAGACAAGGATGTCCACTCTCACCGTTATAATTCAACATAGATTTGAAGTCCTAGCCATGGAAATCAGGGAAGAAAAGGAAATAAAAGGAATACAACTTGGAAAAGAAGAAGTAAAACTGTCACTGTTTGCAGATGACATGATACTATATATAGATAATCCTAAAGATGTCACCAAAAAACTACTAGTGCTAATCAATGAATTTGGTAAAGTTGCAGGATGCAAAATTAATGCACAGTAATCTCTTGCATTACTATACACTAAAATTGAAAGATGAGAAAGAGAAATTAAAGAAACAATCCCATTCACCATTGCAACAAAATGAATAAAATACCTAGGAATAAACCTACCTGAGGAGGTAAAAGACCTGTACTCAGAAATCTATAATACACTGATGAAAGAAATGAAAGATAACACAAAAAATGGAGAGATGGGCTTCCCTTGTGGCGCAGTGGTTGAGAGTCCGTCTGCCAATGCAGGGGACATGGGTTCATGCCCTGGTCTGGGAGGATCCCACGTGCCACAGAGCGGTTGGGTCCGTGAGCCATGGCTATTGAGCCTGCGTGTCCAGAGCCTGTGCTCCACAACAGGAGAGGCCACACAGTGAGAGGCCCAAATACCGCAAAACAGAAAAAAAAAAGACTATACTACCCCCCAAAAATCTACAGATTCAATGCAATCCCTATCAAATTACCAATGACATTTTGTAAAGAACTAGAACAAAATATCTTAAAATCTGTATGGAGACACAGAAGACCCCTAATAGCCAAAGCAGTCTTAAGGGAAAAAAAAAAAAACAGAGCTGGAGATATCAAAATCCCTTACTTCAGACTATACTATAAAGCTATAGTAATCAAGACAATATGGTACTGGCACAAAAACAGAAAGAAAATCAATGCAACAGATAGAAAGGTCAGAGATAAACCCATGCACCTATGGTCAACTAATCTATGACAAAGGAGACACGGATATACAATGGAGAAAAGACAGTCTCTTCAATAAGTGGTGCTGGGAAAACTGGACAGCTACATGCAAAAGAATGAAATTAGAACACTCCCTAACACCATACACAAAAATAAACTCAAAATGGATTAAAGACCTAAATGTAAGAATGGACACTCTAAAACTCTTAGAGGAAAACATAGAAAGAACACTCTGACATAAAGCACAACCTCCTAGAGTAATGGAAATAAAAACAAAAATAAACAAATGGGACCTAATGAAACTTAAAGCTTTTGCATAGCAAAGGAAACTATAAACAAGATGAAAAGACAGCCCTCCGAATGGGAGAAAATATTTGCAAACAAATCAATGGACAAAGGATTAATCTCCAAAATATTAAACAGCTCATGCAGCTCAATATTCAAAAAAAACAAACAACGCAATCAAAAAATGGGCAGACACCTAAATAGACATTTCTCCAAAGAAGAGATACAGATGGCCAAGAGGCACATGAAAAGCTGCTCAACATCACTAATTATTAGAGAAATGCGAATCAAAACTACAATGAGGTATCACCTCACACCAGTTAGAATGGGCATCATCAGAAAATCTACAAACAGCAAATGCTGGAGAGGCTGTGGAGAAAAGGGAAGCCTCTTGCACTGTTGGTGCAAATGTAAATTGATATAGCCACTATGGAGCAGTATGGAAGTTCCTTAAAATACTAAAAATAGAATTACAGTATGACCCAGCAATCCCACTACTGGGATATACCCAGAGAAATCCATAATTCAAAAAGACACATGTACTCCAATATTCATTGCAGCACTATTTACAATAGGCAGGTCACGGAAGCAACCTACATGCCCATCAACATACAAATGGATAAAGAAGATGTGGTACATATATACAATGGAACATTACTCAGCCACATAAAGAAACGAAATTGGGTCATTTGTAGAGACATGGAGGGCATAGAGACTGTCATAGAGAGTGAAGTAAGTCAGAAAGTGAAAAACAAATATTGTATATTAATGAGTATATATGAAATCTAGAAAAGGGGTACAGTTGTACAAGTTTGCAAGGCAGAAATAGAGACACAGATGTAGAGAACACATGTATGGACACCAAGTGAGGGAAGTTGTGGGGGTGGTGGTGGTGGGATGAATTGTGAGATTGGGATTGACATGTATACACTAATATGTATAAAATAGATAAGTAATAAGAACCTGCTGTATAAAAAATTAATTAATTAAAATTTAAAAAAGAATTAATCAATGAGAGACTATAGATAAAATGAAGTACAGCTGTACTAACAGAGGCATTCTCAAAATTGAGTAGGAATCCAGTAATTTGGAGATTTGCAGAGTAGAAAAGCCAATGCTTTCCAAACTCCAAACATCAAAAATATGCATGTCACCCCAAGTCTTTTTCATGATCTTCTCATTGAATACACTTTTTCTGGGAAAGATAAAAATTGTGTGGCAAACCTTTTGGAAAAAATGTATCTTACCAAAATTAATTCAAGATAAAACAGAAATTGAGCTAGAACACCAAAGTTTCTTACTTAAAATTCTTGGAAAAATTTTTGTTTGTTTTGAAATCAAAGTTTTTCAGATTTTAGAACATGATATGTCACATATATTTTATTTTATATGACATTGCCAGCAGGTAAATACATAATAATTGGATTGCAGGACTTTAACTGTAGAGGGTTGGACTATACAATCATTAAAAATTTTGAATGAATAGTCAAAAAATTACCTACCAAGAAAATACAAGGGCCAGTTTAAACACATACTTAAAGTGAAAATTTGGAAGTTGTCAGAAGAGTAAGATGTGGAGATCACCTTCCTCCCAACAGATACACCAGAAATACATCTACACGTGGAACAACTCCTACAGAACACCTACTGAACGCTGGCAGAAGACCTCAGACCTCCCAAAAGGCAAGAAACTCCCCACGTACCTGGGTAGGGCAAAAGAAAAAAGAATAAACAGAGACAAAAGAATAGGAACGGGACAAGCACCAGTGGGAGGGAGCTGTGAAGGAGGAAAGGTTTCCACACACTAGAAGCCCCTTCGTGGTCAGAGACTGCAGGTGGTGGAGGGGGGAAGCTTCAGAGCCGCTGAGGAGAGCGCAGCCACAGGGGTGCGGAGGGCAAAGTGGGGAGATTCCCGCACAGAGGATCGGGGCTGACCGGCACTCACCAGCCCGAGAGGCTTGTCTGCTCACCCGCCGGGGCAGGCGGAGCTGGGAGTTGAGGCTCTGGCTTCGGTCGGGCGTTGTGCAGGGAGAGGACTGGGGTTGGCCGCGTAAACACAGCCTGCAGGGGGTTAGTGCACCACGGCTAGCCGGGAGGGAGTCTGGGGAAAACTCTGAACCTGCTGAAGAGGCAAGAGACTTTTTCTTCCCTCTTTGTTTCCTGGTGCGTTAGAAGAGGGGATTAAGAGCGCTGCTTAAAGGAGCTCCAGAGACGGGCGTGAGCCTCAGCTAAGAGCACGGACCCCAGAGACGGGCATGAGACACTACAGCTGCTGATGCCACCACCAAGAAGCCTCTGTGCGAGCACAAGCACAGTTCAATATCCACACCCTACTTCCGAGGAGACTGTGCAGCCCGCCACTGCCAGGGTCCCAGGATCCAGGGACAACTTCCCTGGGAAAACGCACGGCGCCCCTCAGGCTGGTGCAACGTCCCACTGGCCTCTGCTGCCACAGGCTCGCCCCGCACTCCATACCCCTCCCTCCCCGCCGGCCTGAGTGAGCCAGAGCCCGCGAATCAGCGGCTCCTTTAACCCCGTCCTGTCTGATCGAAGAACAGACGCCCTCTGGCGACCTACACGCAGAGGCAGGGCCAAATCCAAAGCTTGCCCCTGGGAGCTGTGAGAACAAAGAAGAGAAAGGGAAATCTCTCCCAGCAGCCTCAAAAGCAGTGGATTAAAGCTCCACAATCAATTTGATGTCTGTGGAATACATGTTTAGACAACGAATCATCCCAAACTGAGGAGGTGGACTTTGAGAGCAAGATTTATGTTGTATAGCTTTGCTTCCACCATTTGTCCTAGGGTTCTATCTGTCCTTTTTTGTTTTTTTTTAATGTTTTTTTCTTTTTCTTAATAATTATTTTTTATTTTAATAACTTTATTATACTTTATCTTATTTATTTTATTTTACTTTATCTTCTTTCTTTATTTCATTTTTTCCTTCCTTCCCTCCTTCCTCCGTCCCTCCCTCCTTTTGTTCTTTCTTTCTTTCTTTCTACTTCTACTAATTCTTTCTTTCTACTTTTTCTCCCTTTTATTCTGAGCCGTGTGGATGAAATGCTCTTGGTGCTGCAGCCAGAAGTCAGAGCTGTGCCTCTGAGGTGGGAGATCCAACTTCAGGACACTGGTCCACAAGAGACCTCCAAGCTCCACATAATATCAAACGGTGAAAATCTCCCAGAGAGCTCCATCTCAACAACAACACCCAGCTTCACTCAACGACCAGCAAGCTACAGTGCTGGACATCCTATGCCAAACAACTAGCAAAACAGGAACACAGCCCCAACCATTAGCAGAGAGGCTGCCTAAAATCATAAGCCCACAGACAACCCAAAACACACCACAAGATGTGGACCTGCCCACCAGAAAGACAAGATCCAGCATCATCCACCAGAAAACAGGCACTAGTCCCCTCCACCAGGAAGCCTACACAACCCACTGAACCAACTTTAGTCACTGGGAACAGACACCGAAAACAACGGGAACTAAGAACCTGCAGCCAGCAAAAAGGAGACCCCAAACACAGTAAGATAAGCAAAATGAGAAGACAGAAAAGCACACAGTGGATGAAGGAGCGAGAGAAACCCACCAGACCTAACAAATGAAGAGGAAATAGGCAGTCTACCGGAAAAAGAATTCAGAATAATGATAGTAAAGATGACCCAAAATCTTGGAAATAGAATGGAAGAAATGCAAGAAACATTTAACAAGGACCAAGAAGAACTAAAGTTAAAACAAACAATGATGAACAACACAATAAGTGAAATTAAAAATACTCTAGAAGGGATCAATAGCAGAATAACTGCGGCAGAAGAACGGATAAGTGACCTGGAAGGCAAAATAGTGGAAATAACTACTGCAGAGCAGAATAAAGAAAAAAATAATGAAAAGAACTGAGGACAGTCTCAGAGACCTCAGGGACAACATTAAATGCACCAACATTCGAATTATAGGGGTTCCAGAAGAAAAGGAGAAAAAGAAACGGACTGAGAAGATATTTGAAGAGATTATAGTTGTAAACTTCCCTAACGTGGGAAAGGAAATAGTTTATCAAGTCCAGGATGCAGAGAGTCCCATACAGGATAAATGCAAGGAGAAATATGCCAAGAAACATATTAATCAAATTGTCAAAAATAAAATACAAAGAAAATATATTAAAAGCAGCAAGGGAAAAACAACAAATAACACACAAGGGAATCCCCATAAGGTTAACAACTGGTCTTTCAGCAGAAACTCTACAAGCCAGAAGGGACTGGCAGGACATATTTAAAGTGATGAAGAAGAAAAACCTGCAACCAAGATTACTCTACCCAGCAAGGATCTCATTCAGATTTGATGGAGAAATTGAAACCTTTACAGAAAAGCAAAAGTGGAGAGAATTCAGCACCACCAAACCAGCTTTACAACAACTGCTAAAGGAACTTCTCTAGGCAAGAAACACAAGAGAAGGAAAAGACCTACAGTAATGAACCCAAAGCAACTGAGAAAATGGGAATAGGAACATACATATTGATAATTACATTAAATGTAAATGGACTAAATACTCCCACCAAAAGACACAGAATGGCTGAATGGATACAAAAACAAGACGCATATATTTGCTGTCTACAAGAGACCCTTTTTAGACCTAGAGACATATACAGACTGAAAGTAAGGGGATGGAAAAAGATATTCCATGCAAATGGAAACCAAAAGAAAGCTGGAGTAGCAATTCTCATATCAGACAAAATAGACTTAAAAATAAAGGCTATTAGAAGAGACAAAGAAGGACACTACATAATGATCAAGGGATCGATCCAAGAAGAAGATATAACAGTTGTAAATATTTTTGCACCCAACTTAGGAACACCTCAATACATAAGGTAAATAATAGTCATAAAAGGGGAAATCGACAGTAACACATTCATAGTAGGGGACTTTAACACCCCACTTTCAACAATGGACAGATCATCCAAAATGAAAATAAATAAGGAAACACAAGCTTTAAATGTTACATTAAACAAGATGGACTTAATTGATATTTATAGGACATTCCATCGAAAAACAACAGAATACACAATTTTCTCAAGTGCTCATGGAACATTCTCCAGGATAGATCATATCTTGGGTCACAAATCAACCCTTAGTAAATTTAAGAAAATTGAAATTGTTTCAAATATCTTTTCCAATCACAATGCTATGAGACTAAATATCAATTACAGGAAAAGATCCATAAAAAATACAAACACATGGAGGCTAAACAATACACTATTTAATATTGTAGTGATCACTATAGAAATCAAAGAGGAAATAAAAAAATACCTATAAACAAATGAAAATGGAGACACCACAACCCAAAATCCATGGGATGCAGCAAAAGCAGTTATAAGAGGGAAGTTTATAGGAATAAAATCCTACCTTAAGAAACAGGAAACATCTTGAATAAACAACCTAGCCTTGCACCTAAAGCAATTAGAGAAAGAAGAACAAAAAATCCCCAAAGTTAGCGGAAGGAAAGAAAACATAAAAATCAGATCAGAAATAAATGAAAAAAGAAATAAAGGAAATGATAGCAAACATCAATAAAACTAAAAGCTGGTTCTTTGAGAAGATAAACAAAATTGATAAACCATTAGCCAGACTCAACAAGGAAAAAAAGAAGACTCAAATCAATAGAATTAGAAATGAAAAAAAAAGAAGTGACAACTGACACTGCAGAAATACAGAAGATCATGAGAGATTACTACAAGGAACAATATGCCAATAAAATGGACAACCTGGAAGAAATGGACAAATTCTTAGAAATGCACAAACTGCCAAGACTGAATCAGGAAGAAATAGAAAGTATGAACAGACCAATCACAAGCACTGAAATTGAATTGTGATTAAAAATCTTCCAACAAACAAAAGCCCAGGACCAGATGGCTTCACAGGCGAATTCTATCAAACAATTAGAGAAGAGCTAAAACTTATCCTTCTCAAACTCCTCCAAAACATAGCAGAGGGAGGAACACTCCCAAACTCATTCTACCACCATCACCCTGATACCAAAATCAGACAAGGATGTCACAAAGAAAGAAAACTACAGGCTAGTATCACTGATGAACATAGATTCAAAAATCCTCAACAAAATACTAGCAAACAGAATCCAACAGCACGTTAAAAGGGTCATACACCATGATCAAGTGGGATTTATTCCAGAAATGCAAGGATTCTTCAATATACACAAAAAAATCAATGTGATAAACCATATTAACAAATTGAAGGGGAAAAACCATATGATCATCTCAGTAGATGCCAAGAAAGCTTTTGACAAAATTCAACACCCATTTATGATAAAAACCCTGCAGAAAGTAGGCATAGAAGGAACTTTCCTCAACATAATAAAGGTCATATATGACAAAATCACAGCCAACATCATCCTCAATGGTGAAAAACTGAAAGCATTTCCACTAAGATCAGGAACAAGACAAGGTCTTCCAGTCTTACCACTCTTATTCAACATAGTTTTGGAAGTTTTAGCCACAGAAATCAGAGAAGACATAAAAGGAATCCAAATTGGAAAAGAAGAAGTAAAGCTGTCACTGTTTGCAGATGACATGATACTATACATAGAGAATCCTAAAGATGCTACTTGAAAACTACTAGAGCTAATCAATGAATTTGGTAAAGTAGCAGGATACAAAATTAATGCACAGAAATCTCTGGCATTCCTACACACTAATGAGGAGAAATCTGAAAGTGAAATCAAGAAAACACTCCCATTTACCATTGCAACAAAAAATAAAATATCTAGGAATAAACTTACCTAAGGAGACAAAAGTCCTGTATGCAGAAAATTATAAGACACTGACGAAAGAAATTAAAGATGATACAAATAGATGGAGAGATATACCATGTTCTTGGATTGGAAGAATCAACCTTGTGAAAATGATACTACTACCCAAAGCAATCTACCGATTAAATGCAATCCCTATCAAACTACCACTGGTATTTTTCACAGAACTAGAACAAAAAATTTCACACTTTGTATGGAAACACAAGATACCCCTAATAGCCAAAGCAATCTTGAGAATAAAAAACGGAGCTGGAGGAATCAGGCTACCTGACTTCAGACTATACTAGAAGGCTACAGTAATCAAGATAGTATGGTACTGGCACAAAAACAGAAAGAAAGATCAATGGAACAGGATAGAAAGCCCAGAAATAAACTCACACACATATGGTCACCTATCTTTGATTAGGTGGCAGGAATGTACAGTGGAGAAAGGACAGCCTCTTCAATAAGTGGTGCTGGGAAAAGTGGACAGGTACATGAAAAAGTATGAGATTAGACCACTCCCTAACACCATACACAAAAATAAGCTCAAAATGGATTAAATACCTAAATGTAAGGCCAGAAACTATCAAACTCTTAGTGGAAAAGATAGGCAGAACACTCTATGACATAAATCACAGCAAGATCCTTTTTGACCTACCTCCTAGAGAAATGTAAATAAAAACAAAACTAAACAAGTGGGACCTAATGAAACTTTAAAGATTTTGCACAGCAAATGAAACCATAAACAAGATCAAAAGACAGCCCTCAGAATGGGAGAAAATATTTGCAAATGAAGCAACTGACAAAGGATTAATCTCCAAAATTTATAAACAGCTCATGCAGCCCAATAAAAAGCAAACAAATAAACCAATCCAAAAATGGGCAGAAGACCTAAATAGACATTTCTCCAAAGAAGATATACAGACTGCCAACAAACACATGAAAGAATGCTCAACTTCATTAATCATTAGAGAAATGCAAATCAAAACTACAATGAGATATCATCTCACACCAGTCAGAATGGCCATCATCAAAAAATCTACAAATAATAAATGCTGGCGAGGATGTGGAGAAAAGGCAACCCTCTTGCACTGTTGGTGGGAATGTAAATTGATACAGCCACTGTGGAGAACAGTATGGAGGTTCCTTAAAAAGCTACAAATAGAACTACCATATGACCTAGCAATCCCACTACTGGGCATATACCCTTAGAAAACCATAATTCAAAAATTCATGTACCAAAATGTTCATTGCAGCTCTATTTACAATAGACTGGAGATGGAAACAACCTAAGTGTTCATCATAGGATGAATGGATAAAGAAGATGTGACACATCTATACAATGGAATATTACTCAGCCATAAAAAGAAACGAAATTGAGCTATTTGTAATGAGGTGGATAGACATAGAATCTATCATACAGAGTGAAGTAAGTCAGAAAGAGAAGGACAAATACCGTATGCTAACACATATACATGGAATTTAAGAAAAAAAAATGTCATGAAGAACCTAGGGGTAAGACAGTAATAAAGACACAGACCTACTAGAGAATGGACTTGAGGATATGGTGAGGGGGAAGGGTAAGCTGTGACAAAGCGAGAGAGAGACATGGCCATATATACACTACCAAACGTAAGGTAGATAGCTAGTGGGAAGTAGCTGCATAGCACAGGGAAATCAGCTCGGTGCTTTGTGACCTCCTGGAGGGGTGGGATAGGGAGGGTGGGAAGGATGGATACGCAAGAGGGAAGAGATATGGGAACATATGTATATGTATAACTGATTCACTTTGTTATAAAGCAGAAACTAACACACCATTGTAAAGCAATTATACTCAAACAAAGATGTAAAAAAAAAAGTGAAAATTACTTGCTATCTTGCACATGTCTATGAGAGAATTTTTTCAAAACAAGGAACTTATCTTTGCATTTTTTTTTAATGGCATGCGTTTACCCTTGCTGGCAAAACAGAAAATAACCATATGAAAATGAAACATTACAGGTTAACCTCTTTTGTATGTATAATGGGAACATCTTAAAGATAATATTAGCTAACCAAATCTAGTGACATAACAGCACAACCAAGTTGGTTTATAAAAGAAATGCAAGGCTAATTCAACATTAGAAAATTTATTAATGTGTTGTAATTTATTGCATTTACAAATTAAAGACAAAAGTATGATCATCCCAATAGATGCATAAAATAATCATGAAAATCTTTCAGGAATTACAATAAAAAATACTTTAGTGACACAAGAACAGAAGAGAACCTTAATGTGATATAATCTAGAGAAGAAAATAACATTTAATAGTAAAATGTTAAAAGCAATTCTCTTTTAAATAAAGAATAAGACAAGGATACCCACTGTCTTGATTTCTATTCAATATTGTTCTAAAGGGATTAGCCAGAATAAGAGGAAAGGAAAAGACATACTGTTTTGAAGAAGAAACAAAGATATCAGCATTCATAGATGTATGATCCCCAACACAGAAGCCCCAAAAGACTCTACAGACATAATTAGTTAGAGATTAGAAAATGGTAGCCAAATATAAGATAAATTCTA
>NW_006776934.1:1680487-1687950 GCF_000442215.2 Lipotes vexillifer | reverse complement strand
CCCTACACCAGAAAATCAGATAAACTTTTATTTTAAAATATATGTTATCTATGAGTATTACCAAAAGTATAAGGTACTAAAAATAAATCTCACAAGATATGTAAAAGATCTTTCTCAGAAAATCAGAATACTTTATTGAAAAACATTAATAACCTAAATAAATTGCATTATATGCAAGGATAGGAATAACCAGTAATGTAAAGGTATAAATTCTCCAACAAAATAATGTAAAAATTCAACACAATTCCAGTTAAAATTTATGCAAATTATTGTCATGGAACTTGACCCGCTGATTCTTAGATAGATGTGAAGGATTAAAGAGCAAGAATAGACAAGACAATTTTTGAAAGATACGTTGTTGCATTTTATATAACAAATATCAAGATTTGATAGGAATCTCCAGAAATGAAGGCAGTGTGATATTGTCACAGGGAAGAAAATAATAATGAATGATGAAAATCCTAACATATAAGGCAACTCATTTTTGAGAGACATTGGAAATGAAAAAATAATTTTAATAACTGAGGTAGAAAAACTAATTAAGGCACATGAATGATCAAAAGAGAGAGGAAAATAATACGAAAATAAATGTTATATACTAAGTGGTGCTCAGGGGTATGAAGAATATTAAATCAGAGTAAAAGATGTTAAAAGGTGACAGCAAGACTAGTTAGATAGTGTAGTCAGGGAATATTTCTCTGAGTAGTGAAATGAAATGAGAGAATAAGTTATGTAAATATATCTGGAAACATCAATAGTGAAGGACCTGAGGGAAAAGTGTTTTTGACAAGTTCAAGCAAAACAGGAAAACAGTGACAGAATGAGTCAGAGAGTAGGTAGTAGAAGATGAGGTCAGAGGAGAATGTTGAGTGGGGGAGGGGTGCAGATCATATAAGACATTGAAGGTCTGGGAAAAATTTTGGACTTATTCTAAGAGAGGAGGAAATTTATTGGTGGGTTTGAAGGAAATATACCTTACTTAAGATCTGATATTTAATTTATTTTTTTTTAATTTTGGTAAAATAAATATAACATTTACCCTCAATTTTTCCCTTTTTTTTTTTTTTTTTTTTTTTTTTTTTTTTGTGGGGTAAAAAGAAAAATATCTTTATTGAGGAAGCTGGCAATCCGTGGGAGAAGGTAGACTCAACTCCCAAAGAACCAACTCCCCATTGCCAGTCAGGGGGAAAGAGCTTTTAAAGGGGAATTTCAGGGGTCCACAGGTGGGTGGAGGGAGGCTACAGGCAGAATAGCACAGTTAGCTCTGACAATCATCCTGAAATTAATTGGTCATGTGGTGGTCTGATCAGTGTCATCTTGATCGTATTTTTGTTTTTATTTATTTATTTACTTTGAATTTTATTTAATTTATTTTTTTATACAGCAGGTTCTTATTAGTTATCCATTTTATACATATTAGTGTATATATGTCCATCCTAATCTCCCAATTCATCACATCACTACCACCCACCAACACTTACCCTCTTAACCATTTTTTTTTAAGTCTACACTTCAGTAGTGCTAAGTATATTCATATTGTTGTACAATAAATCTCCATAACTTTTTCGTCTTTCAAAACTGAAACTCTCTTCATATTAAACAACGATTCTCCATTTCCCCCTCTCCCTAACTCCTGGCAGCCACCATGTGCTTTCTGTTTCTATGAGTCTGACTACTCTAGATGCCTTATAGAAGTGTAATCACACAGTATTTGTGTTTTTGTGACTGGCTTATTTCATTTAGACTAATGTGCTCAAGGTTCATCTGTGTTGTAGCATATGTCAGAATCCCCTTCCTTTTTAAGGCTGAATTATATTTCTTTGTCAGTATATACCATATTTTGTAAATCCATTCATCCATCAATGGATATTTGGATAATAAACTTCTACCTAGTGTCTACTGTGAATGATGCCGCTATGAACATGGGTATACACATATCTCTTTGAGATCCTACTTCCAACACTTCTAGATGTATAACTGGAAATGGAATTACTGGAGCTGATCTGACTTATTTTAAAAGGATCACTTCCCTTGCTGTATGTAGAAAGACAAGGTGAAAGCAGGGGACCAGTATGACGGCTATCCCAAAATCCAAGACAGTGATGATGTTGTTTTGGGCTAGAACTCTAATGGTGTAGGTGATGGTAAAAATGGTCAGATTCTTGTAGAGTCAATTGAATGTGTTTCTGGATTACAAGAGGGATCTTAGAGAAAGAGAGGAGTCCTGATGACTCTAAGTGGTTGGCTTGAGCAATTACAGGAAAGAGGCAGAAAAGGGGAATATTAGGGGATGTTCACTCTAGAGTGTGGGGATGATCAAGAACATGGTTGGATATTAAGGTGGACATATCAAATACTCAATTGTGTATTTTTCTTTAATTGACAGTAAAGTTAAGGGCTAAATCTATAAATGTGGGTATTGTCCTTGGTGTGTAGGTGGTATTTTAAGGTGAAATCCCCTAGTGAGCCAGTACAATCCTCCTTAGGTATTTGTGGGGTGTTGGCTCCAGGACCCACATGGATACAAAAATCCACAGATGCTCAAGACCCTTATATAAAATGGCATAGTATTTGCATATAACATATGCATATCTTCCCATATACATTAAATCATCTCGTAATTACTTATAATACCTAATACAATGTAAATACTATGTAAATAGTTGCCAGTATGTGGCAAATTCAAGTTTTGCCTATTGGAACTTTTTTTTTCAATATTTTCCATCACAGTTGGTTGAATCTGCAGATACAGAATCTGCAAATATGGAAAGCCTACTGTATAGATGGAGAAAAGAAGATGTTCAAAGACTGAGCCCTGGAGCTAGCTGACATTTAGAGGTTGAGAAGAGGAGAATAATCTGGCATAAGAGTGAGAGAAGAAAGGGCAGTGAAGGACAAGAGAAGCAAGGTGAGTGAAGTGCCTTGGAAATCAAAAGAAGAAAACTATTATATCAAAGAGGTAATGATAAAACATTTTGAAAGCTGATGATATCAAAGTAGTTAGAAAAATTAAAAATGGCCTTTACACACATGAAATAAGTTAATTGTACTTAATTAAAAGAAATGAAATTTCAAATTACATTGAGATACCACCTATTATCTATCAGGTTGGTAAGCATCGAAAATTTTGACGACATTCCCTGGTGCAGAAGCTGTAAAGAAACAAACACTCATATATTGGTGGTGGGAATGAAAATGTTCTAGCCCCTATAGAAAGAAATTGAGCAATAATTAGCAAAATAATATATGCATTTATACTTGACCCAGTCATATCTAGGAAACCATTCAAAAAATGCTCCATGAAGAAATTATAAAATGTATGACCAGAGACTAATTTTCAATGCCATTTAAGAAAAAAAAACAACCTACTACCCAGGAGAGAGCTGCTCTATTTAAAAGAGAAAAATATTAAAAAAATAAAAGCCCTATCTGGATTCTACTTATAATAAAGCAACAATATGAACACAATTTTTAGATAATTGGGGAAATTTGGTTGTAGACTGGATATTATTTTATTTTGTTCTTAATTTTGTTACTGTTTCTTCTGTTAGATGTGATCATGTATTTTGGGGTTTTGGCAGGAAAATGTTTATTTTTTTAGAGCTGCATATTGAAGTAGTGATAAATTTGGGAATTTGCTTTAACATATTCTGGCTTCATGAGCTATACATATTTTAGCAAATAAAAAAAGAGAAATGTGACAAAATCTTGACAGTGGTTAAATTTGAGTGACAGGTGAGGGGCATTGTTTGAATATATAAGGGCTTAGCATTATGTGTTCCAGGTTCATCCATGTTTGTGGCATATGGCAGGATTTCCTTCTTTTTAAAGGCTGAATAATATTCCACTGTATATATAAATCACATTTTCTTTATTCATCCATCCATCAGTGGACATTTACATTGTTTCCAGATCTTGGCTGTTGTGAATGAACATGAAAGAGTAGATACCTCTTTGGATGTATACCCAGAATGAGATTGTTGGATCATATAGTAGTTCTATCTTTAATTTTTTTTTTGAAACTTCATACTATTTTCTATAGCAGCTGCACCACTTTACATTCCCTCCAAAAGTGTACAAGTAATAGAAGGACATATACTTCATGATTACACTTATAAGAGGTATCTGAAAAAGTCAAACTCATAGAAACAGGGAGTAGAATGGTGGTCTTCACCATTTCCAGATGGTGGTCTCCAGAGGCTGAAGGGAGGGGGAAATGAAGAGCTTCTGTTTAACAGTAAAAAGATTCAGTTATGCAAGACGAATAAGTTCTAGAGATTTGATATACAACATTTTCCTGTAGTGAAAATATTGTATCATGCACTTAAAAACTTGTTAAGAGAATAGATCTCATGTTGTTTTCTTACTACAAAACAAATTAAAAAAAGAATGTGTTTTAAAATATATATATAAAGGCTACATGGGGTCTCATTGTATTATTCTTTCTACTTTTGTGTATGTGTGAAAAATTAATAATAATTTAAAAATCTGCTGATACTAAGTAATAAGAGTACAAAATGACTGTTGGCATTGCCATTGCAGTGGTGACTCTCACAGATGCTCACAGTTGTTTATGTACAACCAAAAGAAATTAGGCCAAGAGGAATTATCAAAGAGACAACAGGTGAGTGTTTGGAAGAATGATGTAGAGGGGAGCAAAGAAATGGAGAATGATATAGAGTGATATGTGAGATCAAATTCTGTTTTAAAATTTTTTTCAGTTGAATTGTTTCAACATGATTTGATGGAGTCAGATTATTCTCTCCCCAATAAGAAAGTGTAGTCAGAAGTTCTCTTGTAAAACATGTAATTAGGTTGAGTAGCATTAGAGAAATTGAAAAAGATAAAGTTTTGTGTTTATCTCAAATGAGAATGGTTTTACCAATGGGGCCAAAATACCTAAAACTCCTCAGGCAAAATGCTTTCATCCCTGGACACTTGGAAATGCTAATGCCTCTACTGCTATTCTTTCTCTAGTTTTCCTTAGGTTATCAATCACTTTTTTTTTTGTCACATTCTTTCTTTAAATACATGAACACTTTCAATTTTGTCCAGAATGTCTTTACTTCAGAGTACTGTTTCACTGGGAGACTTTACGTAACTCTTCTTTGTACCATTATGAGTTAATCTCAACTGTAACTCTCCAAGAATGATGTTAGTTTTGTTAAAAATAATAGCACAATAATTACTTCTTAGTTCTTGAAGAAGGCTTTATTTAGTTCTTTCAAGAACACTTTATAGAACTGTATTAAGATTTATTATAGTGTAATGAGCAGTCTATATTTTGAGATCACATATTCACATTTATAAGACAAATATTTCAAAAAAAGTCTTATATATATGATCAAGTCTACAGGGACAATATCAGACTTAATTCTCACAACTCATATAGAATTGAAGCTGATATACTCTTTAAAATGTGTTAGATGGCTCAAAAAATTGCCCTTATTTTGACAAAGCCTGTAACATTAAAGTTGCATTTGCAAAGATTGACTATAATTATTTTGTCAAATGTAGCGGTAGGAAAAAAATAAATATTTTAAAACAAATATTTCAGTATAATTTTAATAACAGTGAACAATTATGCAAAATTTAACATTTGATTTATTCCCTCACAACACGTCAGTCTTCATTGTCCCAGGAATTGCCATCTTCATTTTTATAACTGATGAGGCCCAGGACCTTGGGATGGTCTTTAATATTTCTCTTTCTTTCATACCCTACATTTAGCCATCACAAAACACACTGACTGTACATTCAAGAGATATCTGGAACCCTACTACTTCTCCTCACCACTTTCTCTCTCATGCTGGTCCACACCTCCATTAAATCTTGCCCAGGTTGCTGTGGTAGGCTCCCATTGGTCTCTCTGCTTTGGCTTTTACTCTTCCCCCAATAATGTATGCAACATAGCAGCCAGAGTCATCCCTTTAAAACTAAACATCAGATAATGTTACTTCTCTGTTCAAAATAACTCTATGAACTCTTTCTCTCAGAGAAAAACCAAATTGTTTAAAATGGTCTACAAAGTCATTCATGATCTAGCCCACCTCCAAACCATCCCCCATCTCCTACCACACTTACCCTCACTTACTAAGCCACAGCCTCAAGGATCTTCTAACTTTTTCTCAATACAGCAAACAATCCTACTGATGGATTTGCTGTTCCCTCTGTCTAGAATGCTCTTTCCCAGAAACCTGGCATATTCTCTCCCTCATCAATTATATCTCTGCTCTAATGTCTTGCTATAAGAATACTGTACACTTCCTGCCTCAGACCTGGAATCAGACAGTTACCCAAGTAGCCCTGGTTCCTTTTAGTGGGAGATGGTATTTAGAGATCACAATTTGAGAAAAGGGGTTTCATTCCTGATGGGTTGATCATGGTTTCAAGAATTTTCCAGTGAACAGAACTAGAAAATATATGAGAGTTCTATCTATCATCTATCTATCTATCTATCTATCTATCATCTATCTAATCTATCATCTATCTATATGAACATATACACATATGTAGAAAAAACCATAGATATGTATATATTTTAAAATTAAAGCATCTTTCGATTTTACCAGAAATTCCTATTGATATTCAGTAAATATTAACCTCTGTTTTTTACATACATACCTCCTCTTCCCAACGTTGGATGTCTTGAATTGTAAGGATACTGGGGATGATAAAATTAGAAATGTTTATTTTGTGGTACATTACATACAAAGTACATTTAGAATAATAATAGCAACATTAACACCAATTTAGTTTAAAAAAGTCATTTTTGAAAATGCTCTCCTTATTCTGTATTATTTATTCATAGGTTTATTGTAAGCATCATCAGAACATGCTGCTGATATATTTTATACTCTCACCTTTAAACCCTACATTAATTTTGATTGTATAGGTAAATCACTATGTCTGTAATTCTTATCATCATTAATGTCAAAGTTTTTGCAGTCATTTTGGTTGTCTGAAGCTGATTCTTTAGTAGATTTTAAGTGGAGGCTCATGGGGAAAGCATTTCTTGAGATCTTGTATGCTGATGACAAATCTTCTGTAAACTTTATACTCGAAATTGTTGACGGAAAAAAATACACAACGTGAAAGTTGACAATTATGTTTTATTTGGTGGACAAAACTGAGGACTTAAGCCCAGGGTGCAGGTCCTCAGATAGCTCTGAGAGAGTGTTCCAAAGAGGTAATGGAGGAGACAGGATATATAGAAGTTTTTGCAGCAAAGAACACCAAAAAAAAAAAAAAAAAATCAAAAGATTACTTTTAATTAAAGAAAACCAGGGCTTCCCTGGTGGTGCAGTGGTTGAGAGTCCACCTGCTGATGCAGGGGACACGGGTTCGTGCCCCAGTCTGGGAAGATCCCACATGCCACGGAGCGGCTGGGTCCTTGAGCCATGGCCACTGAGCCTGAACATCTGGAGCCTGTGCTCCACAATGGGAGAGGCCACAGCAGTGAG
>NW_006776934.1:1670678-1680477 GCF_000442215.2 Lipotes vexillifer | reverse complement strand
ACAAAAAAAAAAAAAAAAAAAAAAGAAAAGAAAACAAGAAAAAAAACAGATATCTCAAGATAAGAAATTAGCACTTTTCTAGGTATGGGAAGATATAAAAGTCTGGTCTTATTGAAACCATTCCTCTGATATGTACCTCAGCTATCTGTGGCCAGTATCCTGTGTTTTCCCATCCTGAGCCTCTTCAGGGTGCACCATTTGAGGGTGGATGCAGTGGCTTATGGCTCAATGGCAGGCATCCTGTTTCTATCCTGAGTTCCCTCAGGGCTCACCTTTGGGACAGCTGTAATGTGATGGCTTGATGGCTTGTTGGCTGCAACATCCTTTGTTTACTGATATGGCAGGCAACATTCTTCACTCACAAAAGTAATGTGAAGAGATAGATGGCATAGTTGGAGGGCTTGGAACTCACTTCCCCCCATGAACACATCAAAAATACACATACACATGGAGCATTCTCACTGAAAACTAACTGGAAACTGACAGAAAGACTGCTGTACAACCAAGGCTGTAAGAAAGATCCACATGGAATTGGGTAGGAAGGGAAGAGAAGAAATCAGGTAAGGATATGTGTGTCTGTGAGGGGTCTTAGAGGGAAAGGGAGATCACAGGGATGCATAACTGACCTGGGGAGGGAGCAGGCTGAACCACATGTGGGATGTCCACAGACATGGAGTCTGATGCAGGGAATATGAGTGCCCTTGTTTGATTTGTGGGCCAGTGGGACTAACAGGACAGCTATGGGAAGCTTGCACTGACTTGTGAGGAGCACATGCACACTGACTTGTTCCAGAGGTGGGGCAGAGATGGTGGATTGAAAATGCTCTAGTGACTGCTCAGTTTCCTGCAACCACCGATCATACACCCCAGCCTAAGCTGAGCAAATGCTCCAGCACTGTTTACTTCATGTCACAGGTCCACACTGGAGCAAGGGCTGCCAAAACTGAGGATAGAGTTTGGCCATGGGACACACTTTGACCGAAAGCAGTGTCTGAATGGAGAAGGAAAAGCCATTACTGGTACTTGCATGGGCAGTGCATCAGAGGCAGCCTGAATCTCTGTCTGTGGCTAGACCACCAGAGCCTTCACTCCATCACAAGCCAAGAGCTCACACAGACCCCTCCTATTCCAGCACTGCTCCCCTCTGGGGCTGGGGTGCTGGGGTTGGGAGAGGAGAAAGCACACATTTGAAGGGAACAGAGTCAGCTTGGACCTGACCCTAAGGGCTTCTGCTCCAGCAACTTGGGATCTGCCCTCGCTCCTGATAAGGAGGTGATGGCCACTGAGCATAGGGAAACCCCACCTCACACATGGCTCTGGACCCTAGTCCCTCCTCCAGCCCCACCTCCTACTAATGTGATAGCTGCCAGCACTCCCTGAGGAAAAACATTACTTGTGTTCACATCAAATCCAGATCTTCCACCAAAGCCTGAGAATGTGCAGACTATATAGGGATGCTCCCACATAAGGACACTGCTTCAAGAATGCAATGGGTAACTCTTTCACCTAAAAACGTTAAGCAAAATGAGCAAACAGAAGAACTGGTCTCAATTGAAAGAGCAAGAGAAAACCCCTGAAAAAGTAAATTACTAAACAAAATTAAATAACTTACCAGATAAAGAATTTAAAGCACTAGTAATAAAGATGCTAACTGAGTTAGAGAAAAGAATATATGAATACAGTGAGAATTTTAACAAGGAACTAGAAAATATAAAAAAGAACCAGTCATAACTGAAGAATACAGTAAATGAAATGATAAAAACACTAGAAGGACAGCCAACTAAGTGATACAGAAGAACACATGAATGATCTGGAAGAGGGAAAAATAGAAATCATCCATTCAGAAGAGCAAAAAGAAAAACAAATCCAAAAAATGAGAACAGTTTAAGAGATCTCTGGGATAACATCAAGTGTATCAACATTCACATTACAGGGGTCCCAGAAGGTTAAGATGGAGAGAAGAGATTGGAAAATGTATTTGATGAAATTATGGCTGAAAATATCCCCAACCTAAAAAGGAAACAGATATCCAGGTATATGAAGAACAGAGGTCCCAAATAAGATGAATCCAAATGGACTAACACCATAATTATATCATAATTAAAATGGCAAGAGTTAAAGAGAGAATTCTAAAGGCAGTAAGAGAAAAAAAGAGTCATATACAAGGTAACCCCCAAAAGGTTATCAGTTGATTTTTCTACAGAAACTTTGCAGACCAGAAGGGAGTGGCATGATATATTCAAAATGCTGAAAGGGAAAACCTGCAACCTAGGATACTCTGCTCAGCAAGATTATCATTTAAAATTAAAGGGGATAAACATGAAGATGAAAAGTAAGACATCAAAAACACAAAGTGGGGGGAAGCAGAGCAAAAAATGTAGGTCTTTTAGAATGTGTTTGAATTTAAATGACTACCACTTTAAAATAAGTAGATATAGGTCAACATATATGAACCCCATGGTAACCACGAATCAAAAACATACAATAGATACACAAAAACCAAAAAGAAAGGAACACAAGCATAACACTACAGAAAATCATGAAACAAATGAAAAGGGAAGAAACAAAAGAAAAACTGAGTAGAGAACTACAAAACAACTGGAAAACAAGTAATAATATGGCAATAAGTATATACCTGTCAATAATTAATTTACATGTCAATGGACTAAATGCTCCAATCAAAAGGCATAAGGTGACTGATTGGATTAAAAACAAGACCCATGTATATACTGCTATCATGACACTCACTTCAGAGCTAAAGACACACACAGACTGAAAATGAGGATGGAAAAAGATATTTCATGCAAACAGAAACAGTAAGAAAGCAGCAGTAGCAATACTCATATCAGACAAAATAGACTTTAAAACAAAGTCTTTAACAAAAGACAAATCAGGCATTATATAATGATAAAAGGATAAGTACAAGAAGAGGATATTACACTTGTTCACATATATTAACCAAATACAAGAGCACCTAAATATATAAAGCAAATACAAGCAGGTATAAAGGGAGAAATGGAAATTTATAGACATGTATAGCCTGCCAAAACTGAGTAAAGAAGAAACAAACAATTTGAAGACACTGTTCACTAGAAGTGAAATAGAATCTGTAAAATAAAACAAAACAACACACACACACACACACACACACACACACACACACACATACACTAAAAAATTCTCCCAGCGATCTACATTTCAGACCCAGATGGCTTCACTAGGGAATTTTACCAAACATATGAAGAACTTAGACCTATCCTTCTCAAACTTTTCACAAAAATTGAAGAGAAGAAAACACTCCAAAATTCATCCCACAAAGCAACCATTATCCTGATAGCAAAATCAGACAAAGACACCACAAAAAAGAAAAAAAATAATTAAGGGACAATATCTTTGATGAATATAGATGCAAAAATCCTCAACAAAATATTAGCAAACTGAATTCAACCATATATTAAAAGGATCATATAATATGATCAAGTGGGATTTATTCCAGGGATGCAAGGATGGTTCAATACTTGCAAATCAATCAATATGATAAACCACATTTACAAAAGAAAGGATAAAAATCACACGATCATCTCAATAGACTCAAAAAAAGCATTTGACAAAATTCAACATCCATTAATAGTAAAAACTCTCATGAAAGTTGGTGTAGAGGGAACATATTTCAACATAATAAAGGCCATTTATGTCAAAACCATAGCTAACATCATATTCAACAGTGAAAGATTGAATGTCTTTCCTCTAAAGTCAGGAGCAAGACAAGTATGCCTAATCTCACCACTTATATTTAACAAAGTATTGGAAGTCTTAGCCTTAGCAATCAGACATGAAAAAGGAATAAAAAGCATCCAAATTGGAAAGGATGAAGTAAATTTGTCATTATTTGCAGATGACATGACACTATATGTAGAAAATCCTAAAGTCTCAACCAAAAAAAAAATACTAGAACTAATAAATGAACTCAGTAAAATTGCAGGATACAAGATTAACATAAAGAAATCTGTTGTTTTTCTATATGCTAATAATGAACTTGGAAAAAAAGAAAGTTTAAAAAAATCCAGCTTAAAATTGAATCATAAAATATAAAATATCTAGGAATAAACTTAACCAAGGAGGTGAAGGATTTATACTCCAAAAATTATAAAACATTGAGTAAGGAAATTGAAGGTGATACAACAAAATGGAAAGATATCTTGTGTTCTCAGATTGGAAGAATTAATAATGTTAAAATATCCATAGTACCCAAAGCAATCTACAGATTTAGCACAATACATATCAAAATACCAGGAACATTTTTTGCAGAACTAGAACAAATGAACTTAAAATTCATAATGAACTATGAAAAACCCTGAATTGACAAAGTAATTCTTGAGAAAAAAGAACAAAGCTGTAGGTATCAACTCCCTGACTTCAGACTATACTACTAACCTACAGTAATCAAAACAGCATGGCACTGGTGCAAAAACAGAATTATAGATCAATGGAACAGAATAGAGAGCCTGGAAATAAACCCATGCACCTGTGTTTATTTAATCTAAATAAAGGAGGCAAGGATAATAAATGGAGAAAAAGACTCTTCTGTAAGTGGTGCTGGGGAAACTGGATAGCTACAAGTTAAAGAATGAGATTAGAACATTTCCTCATACCATATACAAAAATAAACTCAAAATGGATTAAAGACTTAAATGTAAGACCATAAAATCATAAAACTCCTAGAAGATAACATAGACAGAACACTCTTTGACAGAACTCATAGCAGTATTCTCTTGGATCTGTCTCCTAAGGCAAAAGAAATAAAAGCAAAAATTTTAAAAATGAGAATTATACTTAAAAGCTTTTACGCAGCAAAGGAAATTATTGACAAAATTTAAAGATAATCTACCAAATGGGAGAAAATATTTGCCAATGATATGACCAAAAAGAGTTAAGATCCAAAATATATAAATAACTCATACAACTCAATAAAAAAAAAAAATTCAAAAATGGGCAAAAGACCTGAATAGACATTTTTCCAAGGAGGACATGCAGTTGGCCAACAGGCACATGAAAAGATGTTCAACATCGCTAATCATCAGGGAAATGCAAATCAAAACCACAATGAGATATCACCTCACACCTGTCATATTGGCCATCATGAAAAAGTCTCCAAATAACAAATGCTGGTGAGGATGTGGAGAAAAGGAAACCCTTGTTCAGTGTTGGTGGAATGTAAGTTGGTGCAGTAGCTGTGGAAAACAGTATGGAGGTTCCTAAAGAGTCTAAAAATAAAACTACCATATGATCCAGCAATTCCATTCCTGGGTATACATCTGAAAAACAAAAGAAAACACTAATTCAAAAAGATACTTGCAGCCCAATGTTCATAACAGTATTATTATTATACAGTAGCCATGATGTGGAAGCAATCCATGTGTCCATCAACAGATGAAGGGATAAAGAAAATGTGTATACACACACACACACACACAGGAAAATTAGTCATAAAAAAGAATGAAATTCTGCCATTTGCAGCAAAATGGATGGATCTACGGAATATTATCCTTGGTGAAAAAGTCAGAGAAAGACAAATACTGTATGTTGTCACTTATATGTGGAATCTGAACAATAAAACACACAAATGTATACGATAAAACAGAAGCAGACTCACAGACATAAAAAACAAACTAATGGATACCAGTGGGGATAGGGAAATGGGAGGGGTAAGATAGTGGTATGGGATTAAGAGATACAAACTACTATGTATAAAATAGATAAGCAATGGGCATATATTTTAAACACAGGGAAATATATCCATTATTTTGTAATAACTTCAAATGGAGTATAATCTACAAAAATATTGAGTCCATATGTTGTACACCTGAAACTAGTATAATATTGTAAAGCAACTATACTCATCAAGAAAAAAGGTATCCTTAAATTTATATAGCACGACAGAAAATCTAGATTATATTCATCATATTAATCAACATGAAATTAAAAGTTAAATGAAAAGATTGAAATAAATAGAATAACAGTTGTTACTATCTAGGATTGTTGATATTATAAAGTTACAATGAACACATTACTTTAGGAAAAAAAAGGAAGGTAATGTTGTTCTTAAGTAGAGAATATTCATGTTTCCTAACCAAGTCTATAACATGATTTCAGTAATGTAGGTTGATTTCCTTAAAGATTTACTTTTCAAAATTACCTAATTTCTGTGCAAATTCTCCTCCAACAACTTAGTGCTACTGAGAGAAACATAATTCGTGATAATTTTTAATATTTTAAGACATTTAAAACCATGCTGGATGGAAATTCTTTATGAAATCTGATGTGAAAACATGGATTGTTATCTTATTTTAACAACAGCCAAAATTTGCCAGTATCATTATGGTATTCAGCTTTGATACCTTATCATCTTTTATTTGAGTTTAGTAATTTGGATTATTCGATTTATTATAATATACTCCCTTATGAGTAACTCATTATCTCTTCCTCTTGCTTCCCTCCACCAAACCTGTGTATCCTGCAGGATGTCCGTACTGATTGCTATGATGCCGTACAACCAGTCAAGCATTGCAGAAACTTAGCGTCATTCTTAAGTCCTTTTCCTTTCATACTGTTTTCAGTTGACCAAGCAGTTTTGTGGATATTTATTATTAAACATTTCTTTTTTCCCACTATTTTCTATCCCTATAGTCAATATATACAATTATGACATTATATTTTATCTAGATTGTTGAACGGAATGACCATTATTCTCATAGCTTTGTCTACCCCCTATTTTCAGCCCAATCTATCCTCCTCCCTTACTGTTGACATAATAATCTTTCTAAAATACAAATGATCATGTGAAACCTCTGATATAAAGCACTAGCAGATCCTCTTCACTAATAACATGAAGTTACATTTATTAGCATGGTAAAAAATACTCTTAAAAATCCAGTACTTATCTACAATTCCAGTCCCTTTTCTCTCTCTCATATCCCGTATTCAGATGTGGATGACAATTTTTAGTTCTCTGAAAATACACTTACGCCTTTGTACATGTTATACATGACTAGACTTATTTTTGTCTCCAGATTGACCTCAATTCTGTTCATCCTTTGATAACTATATTATTTTTTTCTCTTCTTTGAAGACTTATCCTGTCATCCTAGCCAATGTCAAATAGTTTATAGCATTTGACATATCCACTCACTTAATTTTTAAAATTCCATTTCTCCTGATTTCTACCAGCTCATGGTTTAATTATTCCTATTGACTTGCCATATTAACCCTGAATTTTTATATCTGTGCTTTGGTCTTTTACACATGCAATTTTTTTTGTTATTTCATATACATATGACTGTATGTATGAGCATTTCATTTTGTTCATGAGCATTTCATTTCATTTACAGTGTGAAGAGATTTTTCTGGCCAATGTTTTTTACTTGCCATTGGCCTTTCCTGTTCCCTTTCTCCTTTTGTCATGGAGCATCTTATACTTCCTTTGGTTTCTTTGTGATTATTACTTACCTTTCTATGATGTATATTCTTCTTAAACCAAGATGTTTATGTTGAGAAGGGAGTAAGCTTAGTTTCTGGCTAGTACAAATCCTCTGTGACACATATTTTGTGTGTGTGTGTGTGTGTGTGTGTGTGTAAGGCAGGGGTGGATATTTTAGGTGTTATACCTCTCCATGCAACAATGAACAGAGCTTGGAAGCCATAGATGTGCTGACAGCATTGTCTTCTTCACCACACCTCCTCTACAAACCTCTTTCTGCAAATTTGACTTGTCTGCTGGTTGAGGGAAGTTCTTACAGCATGTGCCTGTAATGATGTTCATTGTTCTAAACAAGGAGTTATTTGTTTTTAGGTGTGTGCCACCTTCCTCAGAGAAGGATTCTCTACCAGCAATGTCTGATGGACATCCTCTCTCAAAGTCTTATAATATTTCTTTTTGACCTTGATTGTCATTGTAGTCCAGGAATATAGATAAATCTTAATTTCACAGAAGTTGATATTTGGTCCTTGCTCTTCTAATCAATTGTAAGTTATTTCTGAGAAGGGAAGTGGGGGATGCCATCTTTCCTCTGCTATACCAGAATAAAAATGAATTCTCTGTGCTCAAATTATTAACTACAAATGGATTTGATATTATAGACTGAAGGCATCTTGAGGATAGGAAACGTTATATCATATAAATATGTTTGAATCCACATTGCATGGTCTCTAGATCTATTTGAAATGCTAATGCAGACTAACTGATGAACGAGCTTAGATAAGTAGAGAGGATAGTGGTGGCATTACAAGTTGAAGACATTACAGCCAGAGGAAAAACAAGTTAAGATGTGTATGGCATCTGAGAATCAGTTTATTTTACGGGAATGAGTTTATATTACACTCAAGTGTAATTTTGTATTTTTTCAATTTCTCAACTTTAAGAATAACTATTTTTTTTTTAAGATTGAAGTTTTTTAAGATTTTATACCATTTGATCCTAGAACTAATTTTTCACAGATCAGAAGATATGATCAAAGGTGAATCTCTCTCTCTCTCTCTCTCTCTCTCTCTATATATATATATATATATATATATATATATATGTATATATACACGCACACATATATAGTCATTGTTGAGCATAACTTAAATATAAAATATATGATATATAAAATATATATAGTATGTATTTTATATTGTATACTATATAAATACATATTGTCTAAAAAACGTGTAATATTTTACATATTTCTGGAGATTACATATATTATAAGATAATAATATATATAATAAAATAATAATATATATAATCTCCAGAAATCCAGGTAGATAAAGAAGCATCTGGCAACTTTTAATTGGCATCTTTACAAAAGTTCTTCCTAACCAGGCACTCAGATATAGACAGAAATATCTGGTCTGTTGGACTCTTTCCAGCCTATGTTTATGCTTGCCTCATTCAGCAAATATCTATGAATAGTACTCAAGGTATCCATAGAATATGTCACCTTGATATAATTCATTAACTTCAAAAATTCAGAAGAATAATATGGCCAAAACTTTAAAAAAAATATTTAAAATTTTTGATGCACAAATTGTGTTCCAAAAGTTTGCCAGGAACAAATTACTGTTATTTTATGCCAATAGAAGTTGGAGTTGTTTATGGTTTGGGGCCATGACAAAGAATACCTCTATGAACATTCTTTTTCATGGTTTTTGTACATATATTAAGACATTTATGTTGGGTACATGCCAAGGAGTGGATTTGTTAGTCATAGGAATTGAGTTCTATGTATGGTGTGGGGAAGGGATCAAGATTAATTGTTTTCTTTGTGGATATACAATTGATTCAAGGGTTAGTGAATAGAACATGTTTTACCCAATATACTTCAGTTACCTTGTCATAAATCAAGTGGCTGTAGGTGTGTGAGTCTGTTTACTGTTTTGTTTTTGTTATTTCTCATGCAAACATATTACTTCTCTGTTAGTTGCTCAGTCCTTAAGATAGATATACTGATAGGTTATTTTTTGTTGTTGTTTTCTTTGTTTTTGTATTTTTGCTTTTATTTTGTTTTTTTTAAATTGGAGTATAATTGCTTTACAATGTTGTGTTAATTTCTGCTGTATGATGAAATGAATCAGCTATATGTGTGTGTATATATATATATATATATATACTCCCTCTTCGACCTTCCTCCCACCCCCCATCCCACCCATCCAGGATATTACAGAGCACCGAGCTGAGTTTCCTGTGATTTATAGCATGTTTCCACTAGCTAACCATTTTACACATAGCAGTGTATATATATCAATCCTAATCTCCCAA
>NW_006776934.1:1612048-1670668 GCF_000442215.2 Lipotes vexillifer | reverse complement strand
ACCCCACACTCCCTTTCCCTACCTGTGTCCACATGTCTGTTATCTACATCTGTGTCTCTATTCCTGCCTTGCAATTAGGTTCATCTGTACCATTTTTCTAGATTCCACATACATGCATTAATATATGATCTTTGTTTTTCTCTTTCTGACTTACTTCATTCTGTATGACAGACTCTGGGTCCATCCACATCTCTAAAAATGACCCAATTTCATTCCTTTTTATAACTGAGTAATATTCCATTGTATGTATGTGCCACATCTTCTTTATCCTTTCATCTGTTGTTGGACATTTAGGTTGTTTCCATGTTGGGGAACATGTGTCCTTTTGAATTATGGTTTTCTCATGGTATATGCCCAGTAGTAGGATTGCTGGGTCATACTGTAGTTCTATTTTTAGTTTCTTAAGGAACATCCATACTGTTCTCCAGAGTGGCTGTATCAATTTACATTCCCACCAACAGTACAGGAGTGTTCCCTTTTCTTCACACCCTCTCCAGCATTTAGTGTTTGTAGATTTTTTGATCATGGCCATTCTGACCAGTATGAGGTGATATCTCATTGTAATTTTGATTTGCATTTCTCTAATGATTAATGATGTTGAGCATCCTTTCATATGTGCCTTGGACATCTGAATGTACTCATGGAGAAATGTCTATTTAGGTCTTCTGCCCATTTTTAGATTGGATTGTTGGTTTTTTTAACATTGAGCTGCATGAGCTGTTTGTATATTTTGGAGGTTAATCATTTGTACATTGCTTCATTTGCAAATATCTTCTCCTATTTAGAGGGTTATCCTTTTGTCTTGTCTATGGTTTCCTTTGCTGTGCAAAGGCTTTTAAGTTTAGTTAGGTCCCATTTGTTTATTTTTGTTTTTATTTCCATTAATCTAGGAGGAGGGTCAAAAAAGATCTTGCTGTGATTTATGTCAGAGTGTTCTTCCTATGTTTTCCACTAAGAGTTTTGTAGTGTTCAGTATTTAGGCCTTTTATCCATTTGGAGTTTATTTTTGTGTATGATGTTAGGTAGTGTTCTAATTTCATTTTTTTACATGTAGCTGTCCAGTTTTCCCAGCACCACTTATTGAAGAGGCTGTCTTCTTCATTGTATATTCTTGCTTATTTTGTCATAAATTAGGTGACCATAGGTGTGTGGGCTTAACTCTGGGCTTTCTATCCTATACCACTGATCTGTATTTCTGTTTTCATGCCAGTACCATAATATATTGATTACTGTAGCTTTGCAATATAGTTTGAAGTCAGGAAGCCTGATTTCTCCAGCTCTATTTTTCCTTCTCAAGAGTGCTTTTGCTATTCATGGTCTTTTGTGCTTCCATACAAATTGTAAAATTTTTGTTCTAATTCTGTGAAGAATGTTGCTGGTAATTTGATAGAGATTGCGTTGAATCTATAGATTGCTTTGGGTAGTATAGTCATTTTCACAGTATTGATTCTTCCAATCCAAGAACATGGTATATTTATCCATTTCTTTGTGTCATCTTTGATCTCTTTCATCAGTGTTTAATAGTTTTCTGAGTACAGGTCTTTTGACTCCTTAGGTAGGTTTATTCCTATGTATTTTATTCTTTTTGTTGCAAAATTGTTACTTAATTTCTTTTTCTGATCTTTCGTTGTTAGTATATAGTGATGCAAGAGATTTCTGTGCATTAATTGTGTATCCTGCAACTTTGCCAGATTCATTGATAAGCTCTGGTAGTTTTCTGGTGGCATCTTTAGGATCCTCTATGTATAATATTATGTCATCTGCAAGGAGTGACAGTTTTACTTCTTTTCCAATTTGTATTCTTTTTATTTCTTTTTCTTCTCTGATTGCTGTGGCTAGGACTTCCATAACTATGTTGAATAAGAGTGGTGAGAGTGGACATCCTTGTCTTCTTCCTGATCTTGATGGAAATGCTTTCAGTTTTTCACCATTGAGAATGATGTTTCTGTGGGTTTGTCATATATATCCTTTACAATGTTGAGGTAGCTTCTCTCTATGCCCATTTTCTGGAGAGTTTTTATCATAAATTGGTGTTGAATTTTGTCAAAAGCTTTCTCTGCATCTATTGAGATGATCGTATGGTTTTTATTCCTTAATTTGTTAATATGGTGTATCACATTGTTTGATTTACATATATTGAAGAACCCTTGCTTTTCTGGGACAAATCCCACTCGATCATGTTGTATAATCCTTTTAATGAGTTGTTGGATTCTGTTTGCTAGTATTGTGTTGAGGACTTTTGCATCTATGTTCAACAGTGATATTGGTCTGTAATTTTCTTTATTTGTGATTTCTTTATCTGGTTTTGGTATCAGAGTGATGGCGGCCTTGTAGAGTGAATTTGAGGGTGTTCCTTTCTTTGCAATATTTTGGAAGTGTTTGAGAAGAATAGGTGTTAGCTCTTCTCTAAATGTTTGTTTGAATCTGTCTGTGAAGCCATCTGGTCCTGGACATTTGTTGGAAGATTTTTAATTACAGTTTCAATTTCATTCCTTGTGATAGGTCTGCTTATATTTTCTAATTCTTTCTGGTTCAGTCTTGGAAAATTTTGCCTTTGCAAGAATTTTTCCATATCGCACACACACACAAAAAAAGCAGGATAATAACAAAGAGCAAAAAATAAAATAAGATTTGAAAACTAACAGGTATTTTAGAAAAAAATATATATAAATGAAACAACAACCAGAAGGTAAAACAGAACGATAACAAAATAGAAAAAGAAAAATGGCCAGAAAAGACCTTGGTTGTTGCAGGGGGTGTTGCACTTAGGTGGGGCGGGTCTAGGTGGGGGTGGGGTCTAGGTCTAGAACCCACATGGCCAGAAAAGGCACTGGGGGTGGTGGTGGTGTGGGGCAGGGCTTAGGTTAAATACTGTCAGAGGGACCCTGTAGTGCCTCTGGTTTTGGAGTGCAGATGATCAGGCCCTGGACCTCAACAGGATTCCCAGAGCCTGAGTTGTCAGGGGAAATACTAACCACCTCTCCCCCATCCTCAAAAGCCCCCATCGTCCCTCCAGGCATGGGAACACCTCCTCTCCCCCAGCCACCCCTCAGGGTCACTGGTCCCATCTGGCCTCCATTTCTTCTGCCCCCTCACTCCCCCCCCCAATGTCTTACCTGGTCACTCAGGGGGTTCCTCCCATCCTCTTGTGTGTTGAGGTCCCCCATCAGCATATCCTGGTAGGTATTAACAAATTTTCTCAGACAAACCATTAAGAACGCTGATAAATTGTATTTCAAACCTGCCAAATCATAAGCTAAAGAAATTTTATAGGGAAAATGGAATAGCTAGATGATCATTATTAAACTGTTTTCTCCTTAAAAATCACAATCTCCTTGTAAGTCTGGTTAGGCTCCTTCCCAAGAATGACATAAAAATGGACATGTTTTTCAAAGTGACTCTGAAATAATTGGTGTCTCTACTAAGACATTTTAATAGGAATTCTAATTACTTCCCAGAGGGATAATAAATTCTATCCATTCACAAATTCTGTCAAAGGCCAGTTTTAGAGCAATTTTCTTTCTTATAGATATTTTTTTCAGCAAACAGCTGTAAATGTTCAGTTACAGACTCCTGGATAGAAATGTTCTTATAGATTTTGAAATTGAGTACAGAATATCCTCTTTTTTGTTTTTTAGCTTATTCTAATTTTAGTCCTCAAACCAGTCATTTAAAAGAGTATTAAACTTTAAAAAATTTTTTTTCTTTTCCTACTCCTTTCCATAAAGAGTGGTGGCAAAGCTCATGAATCAAACCAGTTAGAATGACACTGAAGGATTTTGGATTATCCATATGTTGAAAATGTTCTACTATTTCAGCAAAACTTGAATTTAACAACCTGTATCTGAATTTTCCAAAAACAAAAATAATTCATATGAGGAAAATAAAATAATTATCAATAGATAATATTTTATTTAATTCACTTTTATTTCAGATCTTGTCATTAAAAATATTATAATGTGGAATTAAGTCAAAAGAGTGGGAGAAAATGAGTCAGTGTTTACACTTTTATCACTCCTACAACTTATTATTAAGAATACTACCATGAATAATGAGAATGTTTTAATTTGTGAAGGGTTTGTTTTGAGGTGTTATTAGAAAACATCTGTTCATATATTCATTTATTTTAAAAACCCATTTCATGGGGTAGTGATTAGACCCAAGGTAGGTATTCTCTTTCTGTCTCCTTCAAAAATAAAAGAACACAATATTAAACAAAGACATTAATTTTGCTTCAAAACTTCTTTAAATTTTCTGATGATAAGGTAAAGTCAAATTTAAATGTCTTTCAAAGTAACAAATATAGCACTGCATTTATTTCCATAATGCAGAATTCTTGATATGCGTACTGTTAGCATGCTTTTTACAATTGAACTGGTGCAAACAGAAAGTAAATCCGTCCTATAATCTCCAAACATGCTCCCTGGGCATTGCATCTAAAACCATCTGGACACTATGACTGCATTCTATTTATTGCATACAAAAGCCTGTATCCTGCTGATGCATAAACAGTAATTAAAGGCACAAGCCAACCATGCATGCCAGATCGGCCAGAACTATCCTTTGAGTATCTTACAGTTTCTATGCCAATGAGCTTACTGAGAAATTGGCTGGTGATTAAAGATTAATGATTTATGGTTGCAAGTGAGGTTCATTTGCTGCTTACTGAAATATGCTTGACAGCATCTTTATGATTTTTCTAGAGTCCATAGTCTTAGAGGTAATTATTCTTAAGAAAATATCTCAATTAATTTCCAAGATGAGTTTAAGGTATCATCAAATAAAATCTTAAGATCTTAACATATAATTATCATGCAGCATGTCTCTTTTCCAATACCTTCTTTGATAAGCAAGTTTACGTTTTATGCTTTTACATATAGTTCTTACACTTTACACAGTGGAAAGAAGAGGTATTTATGTTGTTTTTTCTAATTTTGTTTCTGTAATTCATATCTTCTTTGGTTGGTCACAGCCTGTGCTTAAAGCAAGAGGGCATGATGGATGATAAAGAAAAATAATGGAGACACTTAAAAAGAAGACTAGTTTTACCTTTGGTTAATCAGCACTTTACCATTTAAAGATGTTTAGATTTTTCGAGAATTTGTTGGTTCCCATGAGAAAGCAAGTGTTGGGGAGAATTATTCACTTAAGTGTGGGAATAAACTTGTCGATGCTGCAGAGGGTAAAGAAACTTATAACTTATGTTTCAGAACAGAATATATTCTTGAGTCCTACACCCTTAGAGCTTTTGAAATCTGTTAATTCACCCATACCAACATAACATATAATTTTCTTTATAAATGCAGTAAAGTGTAACTAAAAAATGACTGACCCCTTCAAAACTTTAATGGTTCTATAAATACAGAACTAAAGTAATTTATAAAGGTGTTAAAATTAATTCTGCCATTAAAATAAACTCCACATTACATTACATTATTACTGTAGTAACCTAACTCTGAGCTTCTCTGAGTGAGCAAAGTGAATCAATGGTGATGAATGATGATTACAGCTGAGCAGTGCATGGATTAAATGCTTGCCTAGTCAGGAAGGCATTTTCTTCCAGTACAAACAGGACTTGTGCTCACTGACTCTGGCCTCTGGGCCTTCCCTTCTGTGAAGTTTTTTGGCTTGAGAGGCTAAGCCTTAGCAGGTACATATTTGGCAAAAGCTGTTTCTCCAATTAAATTCTTCTTAAAATTCTCAATAGCAACTCTTATTCACAGTACTATTTTGTTCAGAATCTTTGTGGAAATGTTTGTGCAGGTTCCTGGATTTAACCTGGATTGCATTTTCTTCAAGAGGTACGTGTTTGTTGTGAATACCCTCAAAACACAAGTTAGTAGTATTTAAAGTCTCTCAGGTATTACCTCTAAGTTGATGCAACATACTGTCAAGGCCCTTGCTGAGAAGTGGCAAGTACTGCCCTGTTTTCTCTACTAAACATGAGATGAAAGTAAAAATAGCTTAGATAAGATCCACAGCTTGGTTGTGGATATTAATAAAGTCACTGCTTTATTTAGCCAAAACTTTCTATTTTCTCATTGATATCCAAAGCCTTTTAAAAACCCATTGTTTTGTCTAATATTTTTGCTCCAACTTTATAAGGTGAATTTTTTTCAGGTCTTATTTCTCACAGCAAATAAGAATTAGTGCTTTCCCTAGAGATAACAGAGATGAATCTGCCAGTAAATAAGATGTGCAGAGAGATGCAGATGCATTAACTAAATGACTCACATTGCCACCATTCAAATTTCTGTTTGGCAAAATTTCAATAATTATGTGACCTAGACTTCAGTGGTTACTGTCCAATTGTTGAAAGCAGAAATGCTGAATCTTTGAATCACAGGGCCTACTGTGCAGCCTGAAATAGTAGTTTAAAGCTATTCTAGGAAAAAAAAGAGAAAAATATATAAAGAAGGCAGTGAGAAATACTAAAAAGCATGGATGTTTTCCATAATGAAAGCATGTAAGCTGCCAGATCTAACTGATTCAGACACTTTTATATTAAGAATCAATAAAATAAGAAGTGAGCAATTATTACCTATAGCTTAGGTGGAGAACTGTCTAAATAAACCCTGCTAAAAACTGTAAAATGAACTATGCCAGTCCAGGATCCAGCTAATGATTTGGTTCAATAAGATCCAAGAAATGAAAGAGGTGAAAATATTTCAGTAGCAATAAAATCAAAATCAATAATCTACTCAGAGGGAATGTTGGTAAAATATATTAAAAGTCTTAAAAAATTCATGTGCTTTGACCCCAACATTTATTTTCTAGGAATTTTTCCTAAGAAATCATGGAAGTTATCAAATATTTAATTAAAAGGATGAATACATATGGAATTTTTGACTATAAAGGAAAATTGGAGAAACATAAATGGCAAATGACAGATGCCATTCATATAATGTTGAAAATATTTAATAATACGGAGGAAATAACATAATTATAACTAGAAAAGGGGTTTACAAGAAATACTGCACGAGTTTCTTTTTGTTGACTATAGGTGACTTAAATATTAGTAATAACCCCAACTGACTATTAAAGGTGAGTCCCTAGAAAGGTCTTAAAATTTTTTTTTAATTTTATTTTGCAAAATGTTTTACAGGGATGCACATAGGACATGCTGAGTGAATGAAAAGATGAGCCTCCTTAAGAAAGTGCATATATCAACAAGGACATGTTTGCTTGATAATTAAATAATCTTGGGCGTACCTGTTAATAAACTCCAATATGACCTTGAAAGGGCAGGCGATTTTTCCTAAAACTCAAATACCTAGAAGAGTGACTGTCATGTAGTTAGTATTCGATAGATCAATAAATATTTATTGATTGCATAAGTGAATGTTATTCTACACAATTAAATTAAAAAATTTTTTATTCTGCTCTGAAAGTTAACCGTGTCTTTAAGGTATTCTAATATGTTAGATTGTTGTTTCTTTTTGGCTACCAATCTTACTTCCATGCTCCTTTGACTGTATTGCTCTCATTTTCTTAGACAATCTAGTTGATGGATCACGAGTAATGAGAAAAATTATCTTGGTGAGAGGGAATTCTATGTAAGATATATGCAGCATGGTTTATACAATTGTAAGTTTGAGAAAATCTCTTCAATTATTTATGACAAGTTGACCTAAGGTTTGGACAATAAACTGATATTTACACCTATAAAGGAAAAGTGTACTCACTCTGAGTATTTTGAATAGAAAGATTTATAAGTACATATAGTTAATGCAAGGCATTTACAATTTTATGCATTTACATCTTGGGCAATTTAAATTTTCTTTATATTTGCTTTATTTTCCATTGTTTTATTCTACAAAGAATGGATATTAACAAATGGCACTCAAAACAATAAAAAATAAATGTTTATTATAAATATTGGGATAGATTATTTATGAGTATACTCAGGTCTTCATATAATTGGTATACTGCCAAATTACTGTCAGATATTTGGTACTGTGCATTTATAAATGCACTGTTTCCTTTAAATACAAAAATATATATATATTTGAAATATTTACATTAATTTCTTGTGCATGTAGATACACAAACACATGCATACTACATTAACCCCTGAGAAGGCAAAAATATTCAAATCGAAAGTCTACATGGAACAATATGAAAATCTACATAGAATTGCTGTTTTCCTCTCAAAATATGATGCAGCTAAACTTATAGGTTTTGTGTCCAATGGAAGAATCAGACTCAAAATTACTTTGTAACTGAAGACAATTATGCACTTTAAAATGTGTTTTGACTAGCTTCCTTATCATTGAGTGCTGACTGTGCCAAACGACTACTTTTAAAGAAATGAGTATGAAAAGAGGAAATTAAATTTACAGTGGGGAAACCTGGCAAACATTACCTTGGCCGCATGGTCAAGGTGACCATTGTCAGGGATAAGTCATGTTGATAACCTGTACTCTTAGTACGCTGTGAGAAGAACACTTCACTTCTACGATATTCTTCCTAAAAACCTCTAACCCTAGGCTTACCAAGAGAAAAACATCACACAAACAGAAATTGAGAACTTTTATATATAATAACTTCCTTCTATTCAAAAACCTCTCAAGGTCATGAAAAGCAAGGAAAACTTGAAAAACTGTCATAGACTATAGGCAAGTAGAAAGATGTGACTGCTAAATGTAATGTGGTGCCCTAGATCCTGGGACAGAAAAAGATTAGTGAAATCTAAGTTGAATTAATAGTAATGAGCCAGTGTTTGTTGTTTCAAATGTACCCTGGTAGCGTAAGATGTTATAATAGAGAAAGCTGGGTGAGGAGGTAAGGGAAATAGTTTTCCAACTTGTCTGAGAATCTAAAACTAATCTAATTATTTTTAAGTTTATTTAAAAATGTGTTCTGACATTCCTGCATACTTACCAACTCACTAGAATACAAAGCAAAGGAGGTAGAGAAGGAGAAATAAACAATAGAGGAATTAATACCTGGAAGGAACATTTTCAGAAAATTTTAAATGTTTTTTCCTATTATCAAGTGGTAAAGCCTGGTAAGATTGCCCTGCATCTTCAGATCCTGCCACCAGATTTGAGCTTTTTTAGCATATGCTCATTAGTGATTTTTCCTGGAGGAAGAGACCTGCCTTCTGTAACCATATGTTAAACAGAAAGTTTAAAAAGCCTTGTTTCCTCAAAAAACAACATTTCATTGCCAGATAGTGGGTTATTGGTTTGAGATGACTCCTCTCTCCAGAAGCTTTTATACTCACAGCCTCTAATTGTTATTATCTGGATATTTCAGGGATTATTTCAGTAAATTTGGCATGAAATCTCAAGATAATTGTTTCAATTATCCACTTTACTTTTGTTTCTCTACATATATTGTCCTTGGATTTGTTTTACTGTGGTATCCTAAGTATCAGAGTCATTATGCAAACCTTAAGAAACACTGAGAATCTTTATATGTTCATAACCATTTCCAAATCACAGAAAACAGCCATCAGTTTAATCAGCACAACATGTGTTTGAGTTTGTGTGTGTGTGCATGTGAGGTGTGTTGGTGAATAATAAAATTTGACTTCAGGGGGATAATTGCTTAATTAATTTAATTTTTGTCCTTCAAACTTTATTAGCTTATTAATTAAAATTAAGAGTACTGATAAGAGATGATTTATTGTTTTACCAGGATCATATATATAAATATAGCTATTCCTATATATTGTGAAGAGACTAGTTCAACTTATAGGTTTCTGTATCATTATAATGATGTTTTCATTTCAGATATGATTTTCTGGCACCACTGTGGCAGTTGTATTTCATGTGCACAGGATGAAAATCATCTTTGCTCCATTCGTTAATATTACAGGATGTTAAAATGGCACTATTTTTGTCCTATTTTTGGTTCAAGCTCCAAGGGTAAATACAAATCCATAGGTCATAAGTACTCCCACTTTCCAAATAACGTGGTGGGACTGCAAAGGAGCCATTGAAGACTGGCTTTGTAGACACGCAGACAACTGACTTCCCTTCCCTTCCCCTCTGACACACCTTCCCGCCCACACCCCCCTCATCCCCCACCTTTTTAGCTCATTGAATAATGAGCCTGAGCATTGCTAAGAGCATTGCTGTTCAAAAAGGTGGGCCTTAGGCCAATGGAAACGAATCTGCACCCGAGGGGCCTCTGACCCTTTTTCTTCCTCTACTGTTCCCACCCAGCCTCTTTTGCAGACACTTTTTAATTTTGTTCCTAACTGCTGCCACAATCAGCATGATTGTATAGAACTCAGTTAAATCATTTACATACCAAGAGTTATATTAAAGCAGAATGCACAAATTAACATGTCATTTTTGTTATAATAAATATAAAATTTACAAAAAGAATACTTGAGGTATTAAAGGATTGAAGTTGAAGTGGCCTGAGTATTAGGGAGGGGATTTCTTTAGATAAGCTGTTGCATCTACCTCCCACTCCTGTGGGGATGAGCAGAGTTTGCTTGCTAATCACCCCAAGCCCTTAGGGAGAGGAGCCCCAAGAAGGACAGTTAACCTGAGAGTTAACCTCCGGTGAGAGTTAACCCCCTTTCCCTTGGATTTTGGGAAGCACAGTAGACAAATGTCTGAATTATGCCCATAACCAAATGGAACTAAAGGTAAGAGTGGCAGGAGGAACCAGGGCAGCAGGGAACAGGCTCTATGGGGATTAATTTGCTAGCACTGATTGTGGGTTCAAGGTCTGAAACTGCTAGGTGGTGTTTCAGGGGACTCCTAGGAGCTCTGGCTCTTTATGTCTCAGTGCAGAAAGAATTCTGTGAGAAGGAAAGTGATAGATAAGAAGTGATTTATTACTTTAATTATTGTGGTAGGCAGTCTCTACAATGATCCCCAATGATATCTGTTTCCTGGATTCATATCCCTGTGTGTGGGCTAGACTTATTTGACTAACTTTTACAAAGTAGAATATCATAGAAATGATGGAATGCCTTTTCTGAAATCAAATTAAAAAAAAAAATAAAAAGATTGTGGCTTTCATCTTGGACAGTCTCTCATTTATATGGAAAGTGAGAACAGAGAATGGACAAGAGGTAATATTTAAAGACATAAATGGTGGATAATTTCCCAGATTTTAATACAAAGATGAGTCTTGGATAGCACTGAAAATATAGTCGCATCTAGACACATTTTAATGAAACTGGAATTGTTGGGAAGAGAAAAATAATTTTAAATTTGAAACAAAAAGAAAAATTGAAACAAAAGAAATTGTATCAACTTAAAAGAATCAAGGAAAGAGAACAAACAAACTTTGGTGAATGCAAAATTTAAATAAACAAAGATAATTGTAAGTAAAAAGAAAGTGATTTATTAGAATAGAATGCTTGTGAGGCTTACAACCAGGCAGGTAAGAGGGTGCTGTGCCCCGAGAACTTAGTGGGCTACAGTTTTATAATCAAAGGAAAAGTGGGGAGGGGGAAAAGACCACCCTCTTCCAAATTCTTGAGTAGATGTCAAGTTTTCATCATCAGCTCCTCCTCCAGGTTGGGCAGGGAATATTTCTTGTCCCCACATGGTCGAGCCAGGACTGTCATGGCACTATGGAAAATTATTTTGGATCTCAGTACGATGAGGGTCTTTCATTTTGAAATGTCACCTTTCCATAAATTATTGTTTTTTATGTGTGCAAAGAGTATATCCTAGGGTTCATTAACTTATTGAGCTCACTGGACAGGATGTGGGTCTCATGCCACCATTATTTTATTGTTTTGGGGTATGCTTCTGTTGCATGGTTTTGTTGCTAAGCAAAGCCTGCTTGGTTTTGTGGTTAAGCAAATCTGCTTTCTTGAATGATCATTAACTTACAGGGGTCTCCCATACTTTTTCCTTTACTTACAATCCCCTAGTGGGGTTAATTATTTAATTACCTACTTTGTCCCTTTACTCTGTCCCTATCAGTCAGATGTAGAAATAGTGTCCTGGTCAGATGAGGTGACAGATGCAGACCCGATGGGTGATTTTAAGCAGCAAGCCAAAGACAGGGTAGCCCCTTCCCATGGCAGCTGCAGTTAGTATGACCCAGAAAGGACAGATGATAAGAGAAAAGAGTCTGCTTTAAACATATGATCAGGTCATAGGAAATGGAGATCAGATTAGATTAGATTGTTACTGGTTAAGTGTGACTTTTTCTTTCCCTTACCTCTATCCATCCCTTCCCTCTTCCTCTTCAGCCTTGGGGAAGTCAGAGGCAGCCTGAAGAGCAGGGGTGGGGAACTGGCTACCAGGAAAGAGAAATGTTACTAAGGACCCTCAACTTTCAGCCTGCCAGCCTGAAGCAGGTCCAAGGCAGCAGGGAACTTTACCTTTTCAGTGAAGGTGGGAGGCATTCCTTCACTTCCCTTCTCTGTCTTCCTCTTCCTTCCTTTTCCTTAACTAAATTTCCTTTCCTTTTCTAAAACAAAGAGTGGAGATACAGGGTATTGAACCTAAACTGGAGATTTACCTTTAAATGAAAGTTGGAGTTTATTTATTTTGTCATACAGGACTGAATATACCAATCATTAAATCTGGAGGTCTTTTTATTATCTGAGATAATAAACTTGCACTAGATCTCGTCCAGAGTCAGGGGAATAACGTAACCCACAGGAAGCATTTGAATGGTCAAAGGGAGAATAATTAAGTTTTCTAAACCCTCCTGTCAATCCTATTCATTCAAGATACAAATACAACTGTATGCAGCACATTCTACTTGGTTTATATTAGTTGGAGTTCATTTTGTTCCTCTTCAATCCAGCATTCTATAGAAATGTCATGCTTAATTTTGATCTTGTGGTACAATTGCCTGTGCATATTTTTATATTGTGTATTATGTACATAATGCTGTTTCCAGTGAATAAATGGATCTTTAAAGACATAAACCTTATGTGGTGCTCCTGCCTTGTGAACACCACATTTATATTATACAATTGTGTATTCAAAATCGAAGTTTTTTTTCTTTTTTTTTCCCTGTGAGGTAGTGATTATGAAAATGTGTTCTTTTTTCTCTTTCTTGCAACACAGCATTGTTGGTCTTTTCATTAACTGCTGCCAGCATAAATCTCTACACTTTAGCCAGGGTAAGCTTCTGGGCTCTGGATACTTTCTTTTGATTTTTTTTTCTTTCTTTTCTGTCGTTGTTCACAGACTCATCTCAAGGATTTGGGATATTTTAATACCCATGGAATTAAATAATACTCGTATATACTAGGACCTGCTTGTTATTAATATTCTCAGTTCTAATTTTATTGCTCTTTTCTATACTCCAGAAAAGTGATTTTTAGACTGTGTCCCAGGGTCTCACAGAAGGGGCTGCCCCATCTTTATTTCAACAACGGCAGCTCTCTTTTTTGCCTGTTTTGTATCTTAGATCTCCAGGTATGATTTCTTTGAAGGAAAAGGTCTATGATTAAATAGATTTTGAAAATCATTACTTTAGAAGAGCAGCCTGAATACTTCATTGAGTCACTTTTGCCTTTCCATATTTGCTAATTGTAAAATCTTTTTATAGTTCTCCACAACTTCAAGATGTTTTAATCAAAACTTCTGCTATTCTCTGATATTTCTTCATACAGTTTTTAATGGCTACATCAGTCCTTTCATTTAATGCAATAAATATTTTTTTATTCCTGTTAAAGATAGTGTACCAATGATTCCTTCAGCTCACTGAGTTATATTTAAAAGGAATAACTAAACTGAGTACATTATATTCCTTTAAAAAAGTAACTTTTGGACATCATTTAAATTTTTTCTCATTATAAGAGTGATACATACTCACTATGGAAAAAGTGGAAAATGCAAGAAAAAAAAAAAAAGCCATTCACAAGCTTGTAACTTTGAGAAAAAACTATTAACATTTTAGTGTATATCTAGTGTTTTATTTGAATAGTATATAACTCAAAATTTTTTATTATATTGCCTTTAATATGTTGAATTTTGTTTTTATTTTTTAAACTAGCAATGAAAACTTCATTGAGCTTGTTGAGAAAAGTTGTTTTCATTTTTTACATTTTTGAAAAATGACCTGAGTGTTGAAAAGTATTAAAGTTATTTTGTAAGCATTATTATTTTTAAATGCAAGAATTCTCACAGTATTGATAAAAAGTACTATCTTTGTGATATGTTTTTATTACATTAATAAATAATTTTAGGAAGTATAGTTAAAATCTCTGTAGTATTTTATTGTTTGAAGAGTCTGTCATATAGTCAAATAGGGGAGATATGTCTATACTCTCAATAACTACATATTCTATCATATATGATGTTTATACATACACTGAGCATTTTTATATATGCTTATATTTATATCTCTCTTCCTGCCTTCATAGCAACATGGTCACTTTCCAGTTACAGTTTAATAATACACTGCTATTGGTACAGATAGAATGGCATGCTCAGAGAAGGAAAAAATGTGTGGATAATTGGAGGCAAAAATTGTGGTCTGAAGGTTGATACTGACAAAAATAGAGATAAAATACAAGAGGTTTGATTATATATCAATTATATCTTAATAAAAAATACAATGGGTTTGCATGGCAATATAAGCTCAGGTATAGTTTAAGAGGCAAGAACCAAGAAGAATCTGATCGGGGGGAAAACAATACTGGGAGGTTTTAAATGAGTAGGTAGTGGAAGAGCCATTAAAAAGAGCCTGGCCACTATAGGAATTCTATCTGAAATAAGGAGAGTGAGAACAAAAATGAAAATAAAGCTCCATGAAATGTCATGAATGAGAATGTTGAAAAAAATCAGGACCTGATGGCTGTTTTGGGCATTGAATTTAGATTCAGCATATCACCAGTGACCTGGTTGGACTGGAGGAAACACACACTATGTACCCAAGAGAACCAAGCACTCTGGGAACTTTATGGGACATAGCCTACTGCCTCAAGTTCATAATATTGAAAAAGGTCAAGTGCAAGTTGTGGGCACCTTTGCACTCAAGCAAATGGAAAGAGACAAGAAAATTTTAAATAAAATATTTTGCTGGGTGTTGACTCAGCAGCTTGCTGGAACCAGTATGTATAAGACTATAAAATCCAGTCTCACCCTGTGTTCCATATGTCCAACTCTACATCTAACTTCATATTCAGTGGTATGGTGGTAACTCAAAATTTTCTCCATGGTGGGAGTATTTACACCACAGAAATTAGCCAGCACTACAATCAGGTTATTTTTTCTTTCTTTTCTTCCCAGAGATCTGGTTTGTTACCACACCACTGTGCTGGCCTCTCATCTCTTATATATTTATTAATTTTTGGCCTTTTTCATTAGCTAGAACTATCAGTATGATGGTGAGAAGTAGTTATGAGAAGGAATGTCTTATCCTTGTTCTTGATCTTAGAGGGAAAGCTTTGAGTTTCTCACCATGAACTGTGGTGTTTAGCTGTAGACTTCTTTTACATAGTCTTTGTCTAATTGAGAAAGTTCCCTTCTATTCCTGGTTTACTGAGACTTTTTATCATGAATGGGTGTTGGATTTTTTTAAATGCTTTTCTGCACTTATTAATATGATCAAGTGATTTCTGTTTTAAACTGTCGATGTGATGGATTACATTATTTGATTTTCACATGCTGATCAAGCCTTGCATAACTGGGATAAAGCTCACTTGGTTGCGGTGTTGTTCTCTTCAGACGTTGTTAGATTCAATTTACTAATTTTTTTGTTGAGGATTTTTGCATCTATGTTCATAAGAGATATTGGTCTGAAATTTTCTTTGCTTATAGTGTCTTTGTCTGGTTTGGGTATTAGAATAATGCTGGCCTCAGAATGAGTTAGGAAGTATTCCTTCTGCTTTTATCCTCTGGCAGAGTTTGTAGAGAATTGGTATAATTTCTTCCTTAAATGTTTGGTAGAATTCACTAGTGAATGCACCTGGGCCTGGTGCCTTCCATTTTCAAAAGTTATTAATTATTGATTAAATTTCTTCAATAGACATAGGCCTATTTAGATGGTCTATATCTTCTTTTATGAGTTTAGGCAGTTGTGTCTTTCAAGAAATTTGTTCTTTTATCTAGTTCATCAAATTTATGGGTATAGAGTTGTACACAGTATTCCTTAATATCATTTTAATGTCTATAAGATGTCTAGGAATGCCTCCTTTTTAATTTCTGATTTTAGTAATTTGTGTCTTCTCTCCTTTTTTCTTAGTTACCCTGGCTGGAGACTTACAGATTTTATTGATCTTTTCAAAGAATCATATGATTTCATTGATTTTCTCTATTGATTTCCTATTTCCATTTCATTGATTTCTCCTCTACTTCTTATTAATTCTTCTATTTTGCTTATTTTGGACTTAATTTTCTCTTCCTTTCTAGTTTCTTAAGGTGTAAACTTTATATTATTGGTTTTAGACTTTCTTCTTTTCTAATATATGCATTAATGCTATAAATTTTATCCTAAGCACTGCTTTTGCTACTTGCTACCAATTTTTATAAGTTGTATTTTCATTTTCATATAAGCTCAAAATACTTTAAAATTTTCATTGAGATATTTTTTCTTTGAACCATGTCTTGTTTAATCTCCATGAATTTGGGGATTTTCCTGTTTGTCTTTTGGTTATTTACTTCTAGTAATATCATCATCATCATTAAATATCATCATCATCTGAGAGCAATCATTGTATGATTTCTATTCTGTTAAATTTGTTGTGGTATGCATTATGGACCAGAATGTGGTCTATCATAATTAATGTTCTATATGAGCTTGAAAAGAATGAATTCTTGGATGTGTTTTGCTGTTTTTGAATGAAACAGTCCATAAATGTCCACTATATCCAGTCAAACAATGGTGTGGTTGGATTCATCTTTGTCCTTATTGATTTTCTGTCTGCTGGATCTGTCCATCTCTGATACAGGATTGTTGAAGTATCCAACTATGATAGTGCATTCATGTGTTTCTCTTTGCCATTCTATTAGTTTTTGGCTAACATAGTTTGATGCTCTGTTGTTAAGTGCATACACATTAAGAATTGTTATGTAATGCCCTTCTTTATCCCTGATAACTTTCTTTGCTTTGAATTCTTCTCTGTCTGAAATTAATATAACTACTCTTGCTTTCTTTTGATTAACATGGTATATTTTCCTCTATCCATTTACTTTTAATCTATATGTGTTTTCATATTTAAGGTAAGTTTCTTGGAGAAAACATATAGTTGAGTCTTATGTTTTGATCCACCCTGACAATCTCCATTATCTATTTTAATGTTTCCCTACCAATTGTGGTTTTATTTGAGCATTTTATATACAATTGGCCCTTGAACAACACATGATTGAAAGGCACAGGTTCACTTATATGTGGAATTTTTTCCATAAATATTTACTACAATGCTACTGGATCTGTGATTGGTTGAATTCACAGATGTGGAATCTCAGACATGGAAGGCTGACTGTAATGTTTATCCAGATTTTTTGACTTGCTGGGGTGTTGGAGCCCCTAACTCCCACATTGTTCAAGGTTCAACTGTAATTCCATTTTGTCTTCTTTCTCAGCATATTGTTTATACTTTTTTTACTTTTCTATGTGGTCATATTTTAGTTTGCATTATAATTTACAGCTAATCCAAGTTCGTGCACAAGTAACATTGTACTGCTTCACAGATAGTGTGATTAGTTTATGATAACAAAATAATTGTAATTCCTCTCTCCCATCACTTGCATCATTGCTGTCATTCATTTCACTTATTTATAAGGATACATAATCATATATATGGACATAAGATACATACATAAGCTTATATAACTGAATATGATATTCAGTATTATAATTCTGAAGAAACACTTATCTCTTAGGACAATCAAGAATAAGAAAAATAAAAGTTTATTTTACCATTACTTACTCTTTTTTTGATGTTCATGTTTTTTCTTTCCTTATGTAGATTTGAGTTTCTGACTTATATTATTTACCTTTTCTCTAAATAACTTCTTCTAACATTTCTTGCAAAATAGGTCTACTGGAAATAAATCCCCTCAATTTTTGTTTGTCTGAAAAGTCTTTATTTCTCCTTCACTTTTGAAAGATAATTTTTTTAGGTACTGAATTCCACACTTTAAACGTCATTCCACTCTCTTCTTGCTTGCATGGCTTCTGAGAAGCTGGGTGTAATTCTTATCTTTGCTCCTCTATAAGTGTTTCCTTCACCACCCTTGCCCTGGCTCCTTTCAGTATTTTTTTCTTTATCTTTGATTTTATGTAGTTTGAAAATGATATGCCTAGATGTAGTTTTCTTGACATTTATCTTGCTTGGTGCTCTCTAATCTTCCTGGATCTGTAGTGTGTTGTCTTACATTAATTTGTAGAAATTCTTAGTCATTACTGTTTCAGGTATTTCTTCTGTTCCTATCTCCTTTCTTCTCCTTCCAGTATTCCCATTATGCACATGTGTTAACCTTTTATAGTTGTCCCACAGTTCTTGAATACTCAGTTCTGTTTTTTTTTTTTTTCAGTCTTTGTTCTCATTACCTTTTACTTTTTGAAGATTCTATTGATGTATTTTCTAGCTCAAAGAGTCTTTCCTCAGCTATGTCTAGTCTATTATAAACCTAACAAAGGCATTCTTTTCTGTTAGAGTCTTTTTGATCTCTAGTATTTATTTTAATTTCTTTCTTAAGATTTCCATTTTTCTGTTTACATTGTCCATTTGTTCAACATCTGTGCCATGTTTGGTTCTGATGCTTGTTGTTTCTCTTCAAATTGTGTTGTTTTGCCTTTTGGTACGCCTAGTAATTTTTTCTTGTTAGCCAAGCATGATGTACTAAGTAAAAGAAACAGCTGTAATAGGCCTTTGGTAATGCCATAGTGAGGTGGTGGGCTGGTGGGGGAAGAAAGTGTTCTGTAGTCCTACGATTAGGTTTCATTCTTATAGTGAGCCTGTGCCTCTGAACTGAGAACTTTGCCAGAGTTTCTTAGATTTTATTTTTCTTCCCCCATAGGTGGGACAGGATAGCTAGAGTGGGCTGGAGTTGGGTATTTCCCTTCCTCTAGGCCAGTTAAGCTCTGATAACACTCCAAATGTTAGGCTCTTGTTAATTAGTTCCCCTGAGGGCAGACCTTCTTAAGAAGAACAAAATGCTCTGGTGTATTTCAAAATGATGCTATTTCCCCTTCTCCTGATGGAAGCATGAGAGGATTTTTCTATTGCACTACTGTGGGAACTTGGTTAAGGTCCTGGATGTAAATGTCAATATTGTGTGAGCCTCTGTATGACTGGGTCCCCTCTCTTAGACTTATCCATACCGAGCATCCAGCTATTCATCAATTACAATTCAGGTTTTCCTACCCTGGCACTGATTCCTAGGTGGTTATACTCCTAAATCACTGCTCCCATAATCTGTGACACCCAGGAATTGCCTGTATATCTCTAATCTTGGGGAACAATAATTTACACCATGTCTTCCTTTCTTTTAAGGATCCATGAAGAGTTGTTGGTTTTTCAGTTTGGTCAACTTTTTATTTGTTGTTAGGACAAAGTGTTGATTTCCATGCTCCTGATATTCAGAACAGGAAACTGGAAGTGAATTACATAATAATTTTTATCATCATGCTGTCAATTTTTGCAGAAAAAAAAAAAAAACTTTCTGGGATTTGATTGGGATTACAATGAATCTTTAAATCCATTTAAGGAGCATTGTTATCTTATCCTGTGTTCTGAAATATGAACACAGTATAGATCTCTATGTATTTTACTCTTCTTCAATGTCTCTCAGCAACATTTTGTAATTTTCAATTTACTGGTCTTGCATGTATTTTGTCAAAATTACCTAATTATGTCTATTTTATGCTATTCTAAATGGTATTGTTTTCATATTTAAATTTCCACATACTCCTTGCTAAATATAAAAATGTACTATATTTTTGCATATTCACCTACTGTCCTGTGATATTGATAAAATTGCTTATTAACTCTAGTCCTGTTTTTTTTTGTATTTTCCTTAGAATTTTCTACGTAGATGACCACGTCATCTATGAAACAAGATAGTTTCATTAATTGGGTTCTAAATTTATTTTTCTTGCTACATTGCAAGAAAATTAAAGGTTCTGTAAATGATTATGACTCCCATTATTAATGTTAAGTAGAAATGGTAAGTCTGGACACCTTTGTTTTACTACATATTCAGTAAAAATACTCAAGGTTTCACCATTAAATGTGATGTTAGCTGTATATTTTTCTTAGATGCCTTTTATCAGATTTTGGAAGTTCTGATCTATTGCTAGTTTGCTTAGCCCTCAACATAAATTGACATTAAATTTTATCAAGGTTTTTTCTGCATCTTTTGAGATTTTATAGCACTTTCAATTTGTAATGTCTTGATATGGTGACATACATTGGAAGACTTACAAATTTGAATCAACTTTGTATCAGTGGAATAAATAAATAAAATTTTACTTGGTCAAGATGTACTGTCATTTTTATACATTTTAGATTTTGTTTATAATTTTTAATAATATAATGATTGTTTATTTTATATAATGTTTGTAATATAATTAAGGATTTTTGTATCTATATTCATGAGGAAAAATAGTCTATAGTTTTTGTTGTTTTTCTTTTGGTAAGGTCTGTGTTTTGGGAACAAGTGTATGGATGCTCTCATGAAATGAGTTGGATACTTGTCCTTATTTTTCCATTCTTAGAAGGGATTATGTAAAATTGGATTATTTCTTACTTAAATGTTCAGTAGAATTTCCCAGTGAAAACTTTTGGGTCTGAAACTTTGAGTAAATTTTTTAATGTAATTTCAATTTATACAATAAATATAGGGCTATGCAGGTTATTTATGTTTCCTTGAATAAACTTAGATAGTTTGTGTCTTCCAAGAAATCTGATTATTTTCCTAAATTGTTGAATTGATTGTCATTAAGTTGTTCATAATTATCCCTATTATCTATTTAATTTCTGTAGAGTCTGTAATGATATTCCCTCAATCATTCCTAATATTGGTGACTTGCATATTCTCTAATTTTTCTTGATCCATCTAATTTAGAATGTTTTCTCACTAAGTAAATTCTTCATTAACCATCAATTTTTTAGAAGTGTGTTGCTTAATTTGTGAACACTGTAGATTTTTCTAGGTATTTTATGGAAAATTATTGTGTTTTTTAAAATGTATAGCTTAATGCCCTTATGTTCAGAGAACATATTTTAAATGATTTTAACATTTAAATTTATTGAGATTTATTTCATGGCCCAGAATGTTATCTATTTTGTGAATGTTGCAGATAATTTGGAAATAATTATTCTCCTTGTAATTTTTTTTTTTTTTTTAGATTTCTATGTCAATTAGGGTAACTTGATTGGTTGTGGTGGTTTTGTATATTCTATAATATATTCATTACCTGTATGCTTGTTTATATTGTCCATTAGCTCTTGAATATGCTATTGGGTTGTTGTTTTACTTTTTTTCCTCTTTTTTTCAGTTTGGATAATTTCCATTGAACTAATCTTCAGTTCTCTAACTCCTCAGCTCTATCAAGTGTCATAATTCCATTAAAGGGATTCTTAATTTCTGATATGGTGTTTTTGTTTTCTAGAATTTCATTTTGACTCTTTTCTAGACTAGGAAGTGTTTTTATTTTTTAATTTAATTTCTTACATTTATTTGTCTATCTATCTTTATTGAAGTATAGTTGATTTAAATACTGTGTTAGGTTGCTTTCATACCTTGACAATTGTAAATAATGCTGCTATGAACATTGGATTGCATGCATCTTTTCAAATTAGTGTTTTGGTTTTTTTCCTAGATAAATACCCAGGGATGGAATTGCTGGATCTTATGGTAGTTCTATTTTTCGTATTTAAAGTAACATCCATATTGTTTTGCAAAGAGGTTATACCAACTTACATTCTCAACAAAAGTGTAAAAGTGTTCCCTTTTCTCCACATCCTTTCCAGCATGTATTATTGTAGACTTCTTGATAATAGCTATTCTGACAGGTGTGGGTGATAACTCACTGTGGTTTTGATTTTCATTTCTTTAATAATTATTGATATTGAGCCTCTTTCATTTGCCTGTTGTCCATTTGTATGTCTTCTATGGAAAAATATCTATTTAAGTCTTCTGCCTATTTTTTCTCTTTTGAATTTTTAAATTTTGTTTTATTTCTTCATACAGCTGGTTCTTATTAGTTATCCATTATATACATATTAGTGTATATATGTCAATCCCAAACTCTCAATTCATCACAACCCCTCCAAATTCGCCCCCCCCTTAGTGTCCATATGTTTGTTCAATACATCTGTGTCTCTATTTCTGCCCCACAAACCAGGTCATCTGTACCATTTTTCTAGGTTCCACATATATGCGTTAATATACGATACTTGTTTTTCTCTTTCTGACTTACTTCACTCTGTATGACAGCCTCTAGATCCATCCACATCTCTAAAAATGACCCAATTTCATCCCTTTATATGGCTGAGTAATATTCCATTGTATATATGTACCACAGCTTCTGTATCCATTCATCTGTCAGTGGACATTTACATTGCTTCCATGACCTGGCTATTGTAAATAGTGCTGCAATGAACATTGGGGTGCATGTGTCTTTTTGAATTATGGTTTTCTCAGGATATATGCCCAGTAGTGAGATTGCTGGGTCATATGGTAATTCTATTTTTAGTTTTTTAAGGAAACTCCATACTGTTCTCCATAGTAACTGTATCAATTTACATTTGCACCAACAGTGCAAGAGGGTTCCCTTTTCTCCACACCCTCTCCAGCATTTTTTGTTTGTAGATTTTCTGATGATGCCCATTCTAACTGGTGTGAGGTGATAACTCATTGTAGATTTGATTTGCATTTCTCTAATAATTAGTGATGTTGAGCAGCTTTTCATGTGCTTCTTGGCCATCTGTTTGTCTTCTTTAGAGAAATGCCTACTTAGGTCTTCTACACATTTTTTGATTGGGTTATTTGTTTCTTTGATATGGAGCTGCATGAGCTATTTATATACTTTGGAGATTAGTCCTTTATATGTTGATTTGCTTGCAAATATTTTCTCCATTTCTGAGGGTTGCCTTTTTGTCTTGTTTGTAGGTTCCTTTGCTGTGCAAAAGCTTTTAAGTTTCATTAGGTTCTCTTTGTTTATTTTTGTTTTTATTTCCATTACTCTAGGAGGTGGATCTAAAAAGATCTTGCTGTGACTTATGTCAAAGAGTGTTCTTTCTATGTTTTCCTCTGAGTTTAATAGTGTCCAGTCTTACATTTAGGTCTCTAATCCATTTTGAGTTTATTTTTGTATATGGTGTTAGGGAGTGTTCTAATTTCATTCTTTTACATGTAGCTGTCCATATTTCCCAGCACCACTTACTGAAGAGACTGTCGTTTCTCCATTGTATATCTCTGCCTCCTTTGTCAGAGATTAGTTGACCATAGGTGCATGGGTTTATCTCTGGGATTTCTATCCTGTTTCAATGATCTATATTTCTGTTTTTGTGCCAGTACCATATTGTCTTGATTACTATAGCTTTGTAGTTTAGTCTGAAATCAGGGAGTCTGATTCCTCCAGCTCCGTTTTTTTCCCTCAAGACCATTTTGGATATTCAGGGTCTTATTTGTCTACATACTAATTCTAAGATTTTTTGTTCTAGTTCTGTAAAAAATGCCATTGATAGTTTGATAGGGACTGCATTGAATCTGTAGATTGCTTTAGGTTGTATAGTCATTTTCACAACATTGATTCTTCCAATCCAAGAATATGGTATATCTCTCCATCTGTTGGTATCATCTTTAATTTCTTTCATCAGTGTTTTATAGTTTTCTGCATACAGGTCTTTTGTCTCCCTAGGTAGGTTTATTCCTAGGTATTTTATTCTTTTTGTTACAATGGTAAATGGCAGTGTTTCCTTAATTTCTCTTCAGATTTTTCATGATTAGTGTATAGGAATGCAAGAGATTTCTGTGCATTAATTTTGTATCCTGCAGGTTTACCAAATTCATTGATTGGCTTTAGTAGTTCTCTGGTGGCATCTTTAGAATTGTTTATGTATAATATGTCATCTGCAAACAGTGACAGTTTTGCTTCTTATTTTCCAATCAGTATTCCTTTTATTTATTTTACTTCTCTGACTGCTGTGGCTAGGACTTCCAAAACTATGTTGAATAATAGTGGCGAGAGAGGACATCCTTGTGTTGTTCCTGATCTTAGAGGAAATGCTTTCAGTTTTTCATCACTGAGAATGTTTGCTGTGGGTTTGTTGTATATGGCCATTATTATGTTGAGATAGATTCCCTCTATGCCCATTTTCTGGAGAGTTTTTAATCATAAATCGGTGTTGAATCTTGTCAAAAGCTTTTTCTGCATCTATTGAGATGATCATATGTTTTTTGTTCTTCAGTTTGTTAAAATGGTGTAACACATTGAATGATTTGCATATATTGAAGAATCCTTGCATCCCTGGGATAAATCCCACTTGATCATGGTGTATGATCCTTTTAATGTGTTGTTGGATTCTGTTTGCTAGTATTTTGTTGAGGATTTTGCATCTATATTCATCGAAATATTGGTCTGTAATTTTCTTTTTCTGTGGTATCTTTGTCTGGTTTTGGTATCAGGGTAATGGTGGCCTCATAGAATGAGTTTGGGCATGTTCCTTCCTCTGCAAATTTTTGGAAGAGTTTGAGAAGGATGGGTGTTAGCTCTTCTCTAAATGTTTGATAGAATTCACTTGTGAAGCCATTCTGTCCTGGACATTTTTTTGTTGGAAGATTCTTAATCACAGTTTCAATTTCATTACTTGTGATTGGTCTGTTCATATTTTCTATTCCTTCCTGGTTCAGTCTTGGAAGGTTATACCTTTGTAAGAATTTGTTCTTTTTTCCCAGGTTGTCCATTTTGTAGTCATAGAGTTGCTTGTAGTAGTCTCTTGTTATGCTTTGTATTTCTGCAGTGTTCATTGTAAGTTCTCCTTTTTCATTTCTAATTTTATTCATTTGAGTCCTCTCCCTCTTTTTCTTGATGAGTCTGGCCAAAGGTTTATCAATCTCAAACAACAAGCTTTTATTTTTGTTGATCTTTGCTATGGTTTTCTTTGTTTCTATTTCATTTATTTCTGTTCTGATCTTTATTATTTCTTTCCTTTTACTAACTTTGGGTTTTCTTTGTTCTTCTTTCTCTAGTTCCTTTAGGTATAAGGTTAGATTGTCTATTTGAGATTTTTCTTGTTTCTTGAGGTAGGCTTGTATTTCTATAAATTTCCCTCTTAGAATTTCCTTTGCTGCATCCTATTTGTTTCTGATCATTGTGTTTTTGCTGTAATTTGTTTCTAGGTATTTTTTGATCTCCTCTTTGATTTCTTCAGTGATCTCTTGGTTATTTAGTAACGTGTTGTTTAGCTTCTATGTGTTTGTGTTTTTTACATTTTTCCCTGTTATTGATTTGTAATCTCATAGCATCGTGGTCAGAAAAACTGCTTGATATAATTTCAATTTTCTTGAGTTTACTGAGGCTTGATTTGTGACCCAAGATGTTATCTATCCTGGAGAATGTTCCATGCACACTTGAGAAGAAAGTGTAATCTGATGTTTTTGGATGGAATGTCCTATAAATATTGATTAAATCTATCTGGTCTGTTGTGTCATTTAAAGCTTCTGTTTCCTTATTAATTTTCTGTTTGGTTGATCTGTCCATTGGTTTCAATGAGGTGTTATTTACAGTCCTTCACTATTATTTTGTTACTGTCTATTTCCTCTTTTATAGCTCTTAGCAGTTGCCTTATGTATTGAGGTGCTCCTATGCTGGGTGCATATATATTTATAATGTTTAAATTTTCTTCTTGGTTTGATCCTTTGATCATTATGTAGTGTCCTTCCTTGTCTCTTGTAACATTCTTTAAAGTCTATATTACCAGATATGGGTATTGCTACTCCAGCTTTCTTTTGATTTCCATTTGCATGGAATATCATTTTCTATCCCCTCACTTTCAGTCAGTATGTGTCCCTAGGTCTGAAGTGGGTCTCTTGTAGACAGCATATACATGGATCCTATTTTTGTATTCATTCAGTGAGATTGTGTCTTTTGGTTGGAGCATTTAATCCATTCATGTTTAAGGTAATTATTGATATGTATGTTCCTATTACCATTTTCTTAATTGCTATGGGTTTGTTCTTGTAGGTCCTTTTCTTCTCTATTTTTTCCCACTTAGAGAAGGTTCTTTAGCATTTGTTGTAGAGCTGGTTTAGTAACGCTGAATTCTCTTAGCTTTTGCTTGTCTGTAATCCTTTTGATTTCTCTGTCGATTCTGAATGAGATGTTTGCTGGGTAGAGTAGTCTTGGTTGTAGATTCTTCCCTTTCATCACTTTAAATATATCATGTCACGCCCTTCTGGCCTGCAGAGTTTCTGTTGAGAAATCAGCTGATAACCTTATGGAAGTTCTCTTGTATGTTATTTGTCATTTTTCCCTTGTTGCTTTCAATAATATTTCTTTGTCTTTAATTTCTGTCAGTTTAATTAGTTTGTGTGTCAGTCAGTGTGTTTCTCCTTGGGTTTATCCTGCCTGGGACTCTCTGCCCTTCCTGGACTTGGATGGCTATTTCCTTTCCCATGTTAGGGAAATTTCTGACTATAATCTCTTCAAATATTTTCTCGAGTCTTTTTTCTCTCTCTTCTCCTTCTTGGGCCCCTATAATGGAAATGTTGGTGCGTTTAATGTTGTCCCAGAAGTCTCTTAGGCTGTCTTCATTTCTTTCCATTCTTATTTCTTTATTCTGTTCTGCAGCAGTGAATTCCACCATTCTGTCTTCCATGTCACTCATCTACTCTTCTGCATCAGTTATTCTGCTATTGATTCCTCTAGTGTATTTTTAATTTCAGTTATTGTATTGTTCATCTCTCTTTGTTTATTCTTTAATTCTTCTAGGTGTTTGTTCTTTAATTCTTCTAGGTCTTTTTTAAACATTTCTTGCACCTTCTCAATCTTTTCCTCCATTCTTTTTCTGAGGTCTTGTATCATTTTCACTATCATTATTCTGAATTGTTTTTCTGGAAGGTTCTCTATCTCCACTTCATTTAGTTGTTTTTCTGGGGTCTTATTTTTTCCTTCATCTGGTACATAGCCCTCTGCCTTTTCATCTTGTCTATCTTTCTGCGAATGTGGTTTTTGTTCCACAGGCTGCAGGATTGTAAGTCTTCTTGCTTCTGCTGTCTGTCCTCTGGTGGATGAGGCTATCTAAGAGGCTTTTGCAACTTTCCTGATGGGAGGGAGTGGTCTCTTCTTTCCTATTTTTTGATTGAGTTCTTTGTTGTTTTGATATTGAGTTGTATGAGCTGTCTGTATGTTTTGGATATTAAACCTTATTGGTTGCATAATTTGCAAATATTTTCTCCCATTCTGTAGATTGTCTTTTCATTTTGTTGATGGTTTCCTTTGCTGTGCAAAAGCTTTTAAGTTTGATTAGGTGTCATTTTTATTTTTGCTTTTATTTCTTTTGCCTTGGGAGACTGATCTAAGAACATTTGGCTATGATTTATGTCAAAGAATGTTTCATCTATGTTCTCTTCTAGGAGTTTCATGGCATTATGTCTTACATTTAGATATTTAAACCATTTTGAGTTTATCTTTGTATATGATGTGAGGGAATGTTCTAATTCCATTGTTTTACATGTAGTTGTCCAGCTTTTTCAACACTAGTAGTTGAAGAGACTCTCTTTTCTCCATTGTGTATTTTTGCCTCCTTTGTCATAGATTAATTGACCATCGGTGTGTGGGTGTATTTCTGGGCTCTTTATTCTGTTCCATTGATCTATGTGTCTGTTTTTGTGCAATTTCCACGCTATTTTGATTACTTTAGCTTTGTAGTATAATTTAAAGTCAGGGATCATGACACCTCCAGCTTTGTTCTTTTTCCTCAGGATTGCTATGCAAATTCTGTGTCTTTTGTGGTTCCGTATAAATTTTAGGATGACTTGTTCTAGGTCTGCAAAAAATGTTTTGGGTATTTTGATAAGGATTGCATTAAAATCTGTAGATTGCTTTTGCTACCCATTTTGGACAATTTAGCAATATTAACTCTTCCAATCCAAAGTCATAGAATTAAAGTCTCCTACTATTATTGTATTATTGTTAATTTCTCCTGTTATATTTGTTAGTATTTCCTTTATATATTTAGGTACTCCTATATTGGGTGCATATATGTTAATAAGCATAATAATATCCTCTTCTTGTATTAATCCCTTTATCATATATATCATTATAAAATGCCCTTATTTGTCTTTCTTTATGCGCTTTGTTTTGAAGTCTATTTTGTCCAATATGAGTATTGCTACTCCTGCTTTCTTGTCATTTCCATTTGCCTAAAATCTCTTTTTCCATCCCCTCACTTTCAGTCTGTGTATGTCTTTCACCATGAAGTGAGTCTTATAGAGGCAGAATATTGCAGGTTCTTTTATTTTATTTAATCCTATCAACCACTCTATGTCTTTTGATTGAAGCATTCAGTCCATTGATGTTTAAAGTAATTATAGATAGGTATGCACTTATTGCCATTTAATTCCTTGTTTTCAAGTTCTTTTTGCAGTTCTTTGTTTATTTCTTTTAGTTTTTCCTTTTGTGGTTTGATGATATTCTTTTGTAGTATGCTTGAATTTCTTTCGTTTTGGTTCTTATAAATCTATTAAGTTTTTCATTTGTGGTTACCATGGGAACATATATGTTGATCCATAAATATATCTATTGGGGTGGCCAAAAATTCATTCTGTTTTAAGTAAAAATAAAAGACACATTGTTCATTTTCACCAAGAACTTTATTGAACAACCTATTAATTAACCAAACAAACTTTTTGGCCAACCCAATACTTGCTATAAACTGATAATCATTCAAGCTCAAACACATTCTAAATAATGGCATTTTTATACTCTACGCTCCTACATCTTGTGATTTTGATTTCCTATTTTACATCTTCATGCTTATCCTTTTTTTTTTTTTGCGGTATGTGGGCCTCTCACTGTTGTGGCCTCTCCCTTTGCAGAGCACAGGCTCCAGATGAGCAGGCTCAGCAGGCATGGATCATGGACCCAGCTGCTCCATGGCATGTGGGATCGTCCCAGAATGGGGCATGAACCCGTGTGCCCTGCATCAGAAGGTGGACTCTCAACCACTGCACCACCAGGGAAGCCCCATGCTTATCCTTTTAGTGTTTATTGTTGTTGTAATCTCTTTTACAATTTTTTGTTTGCTTTTTAATCTACATACTGGCTTACTGAAGTGAAGTTCATTCCTTATCATATATTTGCTCTTCCTATTGTGATTTTCCCCTTTCCTATAGATTCTGGCTTATTTTCTATTTAGAGAAGACCCTTCAGCATTTCTTTTAGAGTAAGTGTAGTATTGTTGAATCCTTTAATTTTCGTTTGTCTGAGAAGTTCTTTATCATTCCTTTTGTTCTAAATGATAATTTTTCTGGGTAGATTATCCTGGGTTACACTTTTTCCCTTTCAGGACTTTGAATATATTATGCCACTCCCTCTGGCCTGAAAAGTTTCTGCAGAGAAATCAGCTGATAGCCCTATGGGGGTTTCCTTATAACTGACTCTTTGTTTTTTCTCTCTTTGCCTTTAGAATTCTCTCTTGATCATTAACTCTTGCAATTTTAATTATGATATGTCTGTTGTAGGTCCATTTGTGATCATCTTTTTGGGATCATCTGAGCTTCTTCTACCTGGATATCTGTTTCTTTCTTCAGATTTGGGAATTTTTCAGAACTAATTTCTTCAAATACTTTTTTGTTCCCCTTCTCTCTCCTTCTTCCTTGTGGAACCCATATTATGCGTAGGTAGACACGTTTTATATTATCTCACAGCTCTAGTATGTTGCTTTTATTATTTTTTTTCATTTGTCTTTCTTTCTGCTATTCTGATTGATTTCCATTATTCTATCTTCTTGATTACTTATTCATTCTTCTATGTCATTTAGTAAGCTATTCATTGCTGTTTGATTGCTTTATATCTCAGAAATTGAATTATCTATTTTTGATTGTTTCTGTTTTGTCTTTATAGTTTCTAGTTCCTTGTTGCAGTGATCCACAAGATTATCTATCAAGATAATCTTTTTTTAATCCAGGTAATTTTTTTTCTTTACCACATTTTTGAGCTCAGTATCTGGTATACTGATGAGCTCTTTTTCATTATATATTCTTTCATGGGATTTCTCTTGCTCCTTTAATTGGGAGTACTTCCTCTACTTTTTCATTTTCCTTAACTTTCTCTGTCTCTGTGAATTTAGGAGAAACAGTTATTTATTTTGGTCTTGAAGGGGTGTTTTATGTGGAAGCGTCCCTGTGTAAGCTGTGTGTTCAGTGTTTTTGGTGCAAGGGTTGGTTTTGATATGGACTTCAGCCACATCTTTCCTCAGGGTGTACTGGCCAATATCATTTTGATTGGGGTAGTGCTTGGTGTTGGAATATCTAAAGCTTGTGCAGAGTGTGAGGCGAGACTTCCTCTATGCTCTGTGGATGTTGCCACCCTGTCAGGGTCCTGGTCTTCCCCCTAGATGTTGGAGTAGAAGCCCTGAGGGATGGACTCAATCAGGCTCCATTCCCCTTGAGTGTGTGCTCTGTCCAAAAGGAGGGGTTTGCTGCAGCAAGTGAGGCCTACATGCTAAAAGAGGAATGATGTACCACCTGTGTAGGCGTCCACAGCTCTGCTCACATGCATTCCAAGGTCACGTCACTTCCCCTGTTGTGGTTGTCTCAGACCTACTGTAAGTCTACAGCATGGAGTAGGTGGGGTCAGAGTATCCACTAAGCTGGCACTGGGATTAAAGGCATCATGGCTGCAGGAATTAAGGTGGCCATGCTGATGGCAGATATCTGGGCTGCCTTTATGGCAGTCTTCTCTCAGAACCTGTTTGTCCCAGATCCTGCATCAAGCTGTAGTGTTCAGTGGGTGGGGCTGGAGAATTCCCTTGGCTGGGAGATGTGGCCTGGAGTGGGGACCCAGGTATGACCACCACCACCCAAACTGGACTACAGCCCAGGCCCATGGGCAGTCTGCATAGCTAGACCCAGATCCTATGCCAGCTGTGGTGTGGAGAGATCAGGGTTGAGGTGTTTGCTCCACTTGGATTGGGGAGCACAGTGAGGCAGCAGCTACAAGTGCAGAGCTCTCTCTACTCTGATTGTTGGCAAGCCAGCACCTACACACTCTGTGAGCAGAATCTAAGCTTCCCTGGCCCTGCCATCTATCCCTGCAGTTTTCCCAGCAACCAAGCAAGCTTGCCTCTTCTGTGTAGGAACCCAGGACTTGAATGCCCAGTCTGTAGCTTGACCTGCTCGCTTTCCAGAGTGAGGGTTCACCTGTGTAGAGCTTCTCTTTCTTTCACATCCATCCTGGGGTGGAGGTCCCAACCTTATGTCTTTTTTCCATACTACCTGGTTATGTGGAAATCTTTCTTGCAGTTTTGTGTGTATAGGAGTTCTTTTGCCAGTTTCCAGCTAGATTTCCATGAGAATTGTCCCACGTGTAGGTGTATTTTTGATGTGTTTGTGGGCAGTGGTGAGCTTCATGTCCTCCTACTCTGCCATCTTGATTCAATCTCCTCCATTTGATTCTTTATTAAAGTTTCCATCTCTGTTCAAGTTCCTCATCTGTCCATGAATGTTTTTCACCTTGTACCCTAAATGATTCAATATATTAATCATAGTTATGTTAAAATCTCTAATATTTTCAATACTTTCGTTTGCCTCTGAGTCTCGTATTTTGGTGTTTGTTTGTTTATTTTGTTTTACCATTTATTCCGCCTTGCTATGCGTTATACTCTTGTGCTGTGTTTTTGAGAATGTCTCGTAATTTTTGACTGACTGATAGATATTGTAAGTAAAAGAACAATAGAGGCTGAGGTAAATAATATTTACACCTGGAAATGTGCAAACCTCTTTTTTTTTTTTTTTTTTTTTTCTTGACATTAGGAGAAGGTCAGTCTTGAAGTTGAGCTAAGTGTGGGTTTCTGGTTGTCCTAGTTCTCTTCAGGGAACCAGAGTCTTCACATTTCTTTGGTTGTATGCAGCTAATGTCTTGTGCAGAATATGAGGCCTGGAGTATTGAGGAGTATTTCTTAGCATTTCTGTTACTCCCCAACAAGTCCTACATGCCTTTGTCATAGAAGAAGTCTCTTTCTCTCTCTTCTTTTACCTCTTCCCCAGCAATAAACTCTTCTTACTTTTTTACTCATTGTAGGGGAGTGTCTTAGTTCTCTTGCTCTCTCACTGGTAGACCTTTTCCACTAGTGCCTCATTGGTAGAGTGCCCTCAGCATTCTTGCTCTTCCCACAGTGGTAGCAGAGTTCTGCTTCATATCAGTGCAGGGTCCTAGATCTGAGCTGATTTTTCTCCTCCACCCCTCTCCTCTCATGCATTGTCTATGGTAGCAGAACTCCTCACAGTAAATTTCACATTGATCAGAGTGGGCAGAGGTACAAGTGAGTTTCCTGCTCCTTCTCTAGTAGGTCATTGAATCACACTTGAGTAGACATAAATAAAATCATAACCTTTCTGAATTTTACCTGTGATAAACTTAGTGAGATAATGATTGCTGGATGATATGTTTAAAATAATTTGAGGCAAATTTCTAGTGCCTGGGCTCCTACATCACTTATCCTCAATTTTTAAAATGGTGTGTTAATTAAAGTACTTGATTCCTCAAAAAGCTTATGGAGTGTAATTTTTATAAACAATTAGTGCAATGAAGAGGAACAAAATCAGCCAACAATACCATGTTTTCAAACAATAGTCTAATAAAAAATCTCAAATAATTTTATTGACAAAAATTCTGGAGGTATTAGAGCTTGCCTTAAAAACTGAAGTTAAATTTATAGTGCCAATGAATAAATGAAATTCCTAGTTGGTAAGCAATTATCCTAAGGGGAAAAGCCAGGGTAATGGGTGCCAACTGGCAAGTGGTACCCTTGTTGGCAGTCTCGGTCAATGATACAAACTGAATCAACATCCTCACTGAACTATCATCTCACCCATAGAGGTGTTCTGTACACAACATGCGTTGACACATTTTTTATAAGAGTACTGGAAAGCTCTTTCGCTACGCCTATTCTGTATCTATTCTGTGAACACACAATAAAAAAAAATAAAGAGAATTTCACTTCATTAAAATATATTTTGTATCTAGAAACACTTGTGTGTCTACGTTAACAAATTTTTTTTTTTTCGCAGTACGCGGGCCTCTTACTGTTGTGTACTCTCCCGCTGTGGAGCACAGGCTCCGGACGTGCAGGCTCAGTGACCATGGTTCACTGGCCCAGCCGCTCCACAGCATGTGGGATATTCCTGGACCAGGGCTCGAACCCGTGTCCCATGCATTGGCAGGCAGACTCTCAACCACTGCGCCACCAGGGAAGTCCTACATTAACAAATTTTATTGACATGTTCAATATGTTCTTTAAAATGTGAACATTATTACACAAATAGATTTAGTTCTTTTAAAAAATATACTTTGCTTACCCATAAATCCTAAGCTAAACTCATGCCAAAAGGAACAAATGTTTATTTTATTGAAGTTAAATAAATTTGACTTGCTAAATTCTGGAGAACAGTTACCTTTTAAAAAAGTAACAGAAAAGCCTCCAGCAGGAGGAAGAATTTAACAAGTTAAGCCTGACCCAAATGGACAGTCTCTAAGCACAGAATAGCTGAGCTACATATTTGTAATATTGTGTGAGGCAGGTACTAGAATAAGTGATGTCACAGAAGGAAGTGCAAAATAACTTAACTCCTAGTAGGTAAACTGAGTTCCAAACTGATTTGCTGAGCTCAAAAAAGACACTTCTACTGTGGTAAATTGACATATTTACATTTTGAAATAAAGACAGTAACAGAAGGGGAAAGCTTTTTTTAAAAAAATAATTTTCTTGAAGTATAGTTGATTTGCAATGTTGTGTTAATTTCTGATATAGAGCAGGGTCAGCTATATGGAAATATATACATTCTTTTTCATATTCTTTTCCATTATGGTTTACCAAAGGATATTGAATACAGTTTCCTGTGCTATAGAGTAGGACCTTGTTGTTTATCCATTCTGTATATAATAGTTTGCATCTGCTAATCCTAAACTCCTAATCAATCCCTCCTTCACCATCACCCACACCCCCGCCCCGGCAATCACAAATCTGTTCTTTATATCTGTGAGTTTGTTTCTGTTTCATAAATATGTTCATCTGTGTTGTATTTTAGATTCCACATATAAGTGATATCATATATGATATTTGTCTTTCTTTTTCTGACTTATTTCACTTAGTATGATAAGCTCTAGGTCCATCCATGTTGCTACAAATGACATTATTTCATACTTTTTTATGGCTGAGTAGTATTCCATTGTATATACGTACTACATCTTCTTTATCCATCCGTCAATGGACATTTATGTTGTTTCCATGTCTTGGCTATTTATTGTAAACACTGCTGCTATGAACATAGGGGTGCATATATCTTTCTGAATTATAGTTTTGTTGGGATATATGCCCAGGAGTGGGATTGCTGGACCATATGGCAACATTATTTTTAGTTTTTGGAAGAACCTCCACTCTGTTTTCCATAGTGGTTGCACCTATTTACATTCCCATCAACAGTGTAGGAGGTTTCCCTTTTCTCCACACCCTCTCCAGCACTTGTTATTTGTAGACTTTTCAATGATGGTCATTCTAACTGGTGTGTGTGTGTGTGTGTGTGTGTGTATTTAACCTAGCATAAACATGCCATTGTTCCGTTCCAAGGTGCATTTAACACCATCAGTGCTTCATCTGGATCAAAATTCTGTGGCCAATCCTCAGATCTGCTGTTTGTACCTAGAGGTAACTGGATTCATTGACATTGAGTAGGTTAGTCACAGAAGGAGCTTGAATCTCAGTGACATTATTTGTGTTGCTTCCTGCATCTGTGTATCCAAAATAATGATTAATATCTAGTATAACTTTTACTTAGAACAATTTTATTTACTATCTCTTAACGTTCATATAAATGAAAGATGGGTAGATAGAAAAGCAAAATACATATGTATACCAGAAAAATAGATAAAAAGAGTTAAATATGTAAAAAATATAGTGATATTAAAAAATCATTTTCCTTGAAGTGGTTTCATTTGCCTTTCTTAATTTTTTTCTATGCATACGCACTCATCTATTTCATATAAAAACAACAAAAATGTATAGTTCTTGCCATGATGATTATTTCTTTTTCACTGAACAATTTGTTGAAAACATCTTTTTCATGACAATATTATCACAACTTCATTTATATATATATATATATATATATATATATATATTCATTCAAACATAGAATGGGATGGACATCTGTTTAGCTGAATTTTTGCATCCATCATTTCCTTAAGCTAATTTTAAGGTAGATGTAAGGTATAAGTTGAAACTTTGAGTCTACATTAAAAATTCATATATATATATATGTATATATATATATATATATATATATATATACATATATATAGTTTCAAATGTGAATGTTTTAAGATCATGGACCATGTAACTTCATTTATCCCTAACACAGGACCTGGCACAGAGTACTCAAACATTAAATGGAGGCAATTATTTGTTTCAATATCACTGACAGCACCTGGAAATTAAATTACTTTGAATGTAAGAGAAACTTTATAAATTATTTTTAAGATTTTTTTAAAAATCAGACTCAGCTCTCTCATCCTGATTATGATCAATTATTTGAAGAATATGAAAGAAAAATAGAATTTTACTCAAGAGATTAAAAAGGAAACCAGGTAGGATATGACCTTGGCTACTTAGCACCTTGAAAAAGATGTTCTAAACATGCAGATATCCCAAATATACAAACATATTTATGATTTAACTAATTTCAGACAATTTCTCTTTTAAAATGTACAAGGACAGTTTTTTTCTTTTTTCTTATTAGTGTGTATTATTGTAGATATTACATACAGGTAACTTGAAATGATGGCTAGAGATTGGCATATACTAACTCAAGTTAGTGAAGCTTTTTGAACATCCTATGTAGAATGTTAGTTGTTTTGGGATGTTACAGGATGAATAACCTGTATCTTTCAAAATCATTGTAACGTAGTAGAAAGGAAGGAGAAGCCACAAAACTATGATATAAGGTAGAATTTAATGAGTCACAAGAAAAGTGATTAGTTAAGAAGGTTAGGATACATTTCAAGGAAGAAGAATCCATTTTGTTAAAGAATGGCTAAGATTCTGAGAACAAACAGGACTGGAGATTGGGTTATCAGGTAAAATACAGGCCTCTCAGTTAAAGAAGCATTTCAGAGAAACAATAAATATTACTTTAGAATAAGTATGACCTATGTAATATCTCAGACAAACCTATTATTTAATAAAAATCATTTATCTGAAATTCAAATTTAACTGGTGCTTTTTATTTGCTAAATATGGCAATCCTAGTAAGAGAGGACTCCAAATAAAGTAAACTGTATTATAAAATACAGGAGTTTGGTGAAGAGCAGGGATTGTTTGGGGAAAAGCATTCAATTCAATTCAACAGAGAAGACATGCTGATAGATGGGTAGCATCAGAAGAGCTAAGTTCATGTCCTCGTTCCAACACTTGATTAACTGAATAATATTAGACAAGTTGAGTAACAACTTAGTTTTGTTTCAGTTCTGTTTCTCCTTAATTAAATTATTAGTTACTACCCTACTTTTCTCACATCTTTGTGAACATCATGAGATAAGATGCATGACTGTATTTGGTGAGTTTTGGAAGCTGCATGAATTTTAGTTATCATCAGGGCCATAGTATGGGGGCAAGAGTAGAATTTGATTTCTAAATGTAAAACAAGAGACCTTAAATAAAGTTTACATTTGGCATAGGCAGAAGTGGTATCTAAAATACTTGACAATTGGCACGACAAGGCACTGACAAATCTGAACAGATACCATAAAGAATCTGATTGTTTTCTCCTTTTTCACCCTTGCCTGTCTTGTTATATACCTGACTTTCTGTGTGGTGTGTAAGTGCCAGAGATTGATTGCAGAAAGGGGGAAGAAGAAAAAAGGAGGTTTACAACTTAACATCAAGACTGACAGTACGAATTTGACTGGGGAAGAGGAGGAAGATGGTGGAAGAGTAAGACTCAGAGATCACCTTCCTCCCCACAGATAGAACAAAAATACATCTACACGTGGAACTGCTCCTACAGAACACCTACTGAACGCTGGCAGAAGATCTCAGACCTCCCAAAAGGCAAGACACTCCCCACGTACGTGGGTAGGGCAAAAGAAAAAAGAATAAACAGACACAAAAGAATAGGGATGGGACCTGCACCAGTGGGAGGGAGCCATGAAGGAGGAAAGGTTTCCACACACTAGAAGCCCCTTCGTGGGCGGTGACTGCGGGTGGCGGAGGGGGGAGCTTCGGGGTCATGGAGGAGAGCGCAGCCATAGGAATGCAGAAGGGAAAAAAGAAAGATTCCCGCACAGAGGATCGGTGCTGACCAGCACTCACCAGCCCGAGAGGCTTGTCTGCTCACCCGCCGGGGTGGGCGGGGGGAGAGGAGTGGGGCTGGCGGCTTGAACATAGCCCGAGGGGGTTAGTGCGCCCCGGCTAGCCAGGAGGGAGTCCTGGAAAAGGTCTGGAGCTGCTGAACAGGCAAGAGACTTTTTCTTTCCTCTTTGTTTCCTGGTGCGCGAGGAGAGGGGATTAAGAGCGATTCTTAAAGGAGCTCCAGAGACGGGCGTGAGCTGCGGCTAAAAGCGTGGACCCCAGAGACAGGTGTGAGATGCTAAAGCTGCTGATGCCACCACCAAAAAGCCCGTGTGTGAGCACAGGTCACTCTCCACACCTCTGTTCTGGGGAGCCTGTGCAGCCCGCCACTGCCAGGGTGCCTGGATCCAAGAACAACTTCTCCAGGAGAACTCACGGCACGCCTCAGGCTGGTGCAACGTCACACCAGTCTCTGCCGCCGCAGTCTCGCCCCGCATCTGTGCCCCTCCCTCTCCCTGGCCTGAGTGAGCCAAAGCCCCCGAATCAGCGGCTCCTTTAACTCCGTCCTGTCTGAGCGAAGAACAGATGTCCTCTGGCAGCCTACACACAGTGGTGGGGCCAAATCCAAAGCTGAAACCCGGGAGCTGTGCGAGCAAAGAAGAGAAAGGGAAATCTCTTCCAGCAGCCTCAAGAGCAGCGGATTAAATCTCCACAATCGACTTGATGTACCCTGCATCTGTGGAATACATGAATAGACAACGAATAATCCCAAATCGAGGACGTGGACATTGAGAGCAAGATTTATTATTTTTTCCCCTTTTCCTCTTTTTGTGAGTGTGTATGTGTATGCTTCTGTGTGAGATTTTGTCTGTATAGTTTTGCTTTTACCATTTGTCCTAGGGTTCTATCCATCCTTTTTTTTACTTTTTAAAAAATTTTTTTCTTAAAAATTATATTTTTATTTTAATAACTTTATTTTATTTTACCTTACTTTATTTTATTTTCTATTATCCTCTTTCTTTCTTTCTTTCTTTCTTTCTACTTTATCTCCCATTTATTCTGAGCTGCGTGGATGAAAGGCTCTTGGTGCTGCAGCCAGGAGTCAGTGCTTTGCCTCTGAGGTGGGAGAGCCAACTTCAGGACACTGGTCAACAAGAGACCTCCCAGCTCCACATAATATCAAATGGCGAAAATCTCCCAGAGATCTCCATCTCAACACTAGCACCCAGTTTCATGCAACGACCAGCAAGCTACAGTGCTGGACACCCTATGCCAAACAACTAGCAAGACAGGAACACAACCCCACCCATTAGCAGAGAGGCTGCCTAAAATCATAATAAGTCCACAGACACCCCAAAACACACCACAAGATGTGGACCTGCCCACCAGAAAGACAAGATCCAGCCTCACCCACCAGAACACAGGCACTAGTCCCATCCACCCAGAAGCCTACACAACCCACTGAACCAACTTTAGCCACCGGAGGCAGAAACCAAAAGCAACAGGAACTACAAACCTGCAGCCTGCAAAAAGGAGACCCCAAACACAGTAAGATAAGCAAAATGAGAAGACAGAAAAACACACAGCAGATGAAGGAGCAAGATAAAAACCCACCAGACCTAACAAATGAAGAGGAAATAGGCAGTCTACCTGAAAAAGAATTCAGAATAATGATAGTAAAGATGATCCAAAATCTTGGAAATAGAATATACAAAATGCAAGAAACATTTAACAAGGACCTAGAAGAATTAAGATGAAACAAGCAATGATGAACAACACAATAAATGAAATTAAAAATACTCTAGATGGGATCAATAGCAGAATAACTGAGGCAGAAGAATGGATAAGTGACCTGGAAGAGAAAATAGTGGAAATAACTACTGCAGAGCAGAATAAAGAAAAAAGAATGAGAATAAATGAGGACAGTCTCAGAGATCTCTGAGAAAACATTAAATACACCAGCCTTCGAATTATAGGGGTTCCAGAAGAAGAAGAGATAAAGAAAGAGACTGAGAAAATATTTGAAGAGATTATAGTTGAAAACTTCCCTAATATGGGAAAGGAAATAGTTAATCAAGTCCAGGAAGCACAGAGAGTCCCATACAGGATAAATGCAAGGAGAAACATGCCAAGACACATATTAATCAAACTGTCAAAAATTAAATACAAAGAAAACATATTAAAAGCAGCAAGGGTAAAATAACACACAAGGGAATCCCCATAAGGTTAGCAGCTGATCTTTCAGCAGAAACTCTGCAAGCCAGAAGGGAGTGGCAGGACATACTGAAAGTGATGAAGGAGAAAAACCTGCAACCAAGATTACTCTACCCAGCATGGATCTCATTCAGATTTGATGGAGAAATTAAAAACTTTACAGACAAGCAAAAGCTGAGAGAGTTCAGCACCACCAAGCCAGCTTTCCAACAAATGCTAAAGGATCTTCTCTAGGCAAGAAACACAACAGAAGGAAAAGACCTATAATAACAAACCCAAAACAATTTAGAAAATGGGAATAGGAATATACATATAATTACCTTAAATGTAAATGGATTAAATGCTCCCAAAAAAAGACACAGATTAGCTGAACGGATACAAAAGCAAGACCCATATATATGCTGTGTACAAGAGACTCACTTCAGACCTAGACAAAAATACAGACTGAAAGTGAAGGGATGGAAAAAGATATTCCATGCAAAAGGAAACCAAAAGAAAGCTGGAGTAGCAATTCTCATATCAGAAAAAATAGAATTTAAAATAAAGACTATTAGAAGAGACAAAGAAGGACACTACATAATGATCAAGGGATCAATCCAAGAAGAAGATATAACAATTGTAAATATTTATGCACCCAACATAGGAGCACCTCAATACATAGGCAAATACTAACAGCCATAAAAGGGGAAATAGACAGTAACACATTCATAGTAGGGGACTTTAACACCCCACTTTCACCAATGGACAGAGCATTCAAAATGAAAATAAACAAGCAAACACAAGCTTTAAATGATACATTAAACAAGATGGACTTAATTGATATTTATAGGACATTCCATCGAAAAACAACAGAATACACATTTTTCTCAAGTGCTTATGGAACGTTCTCCAGGATAGATCATATCTTGGGTCACAAATCAACCCTTGGTAAATTTAAGAATATTGAAATTGTATCAAGTATCTTTCCTGACCACAAGACTATGAGACTAGATATCAATTACAGGAAAAGAGCTGTAAAAAATACAAACACATGGAAGCTAAACAATACACTACTTAATAGCGAAGTGATCATTGAGGAAATCAAAGAGGAAATCAAAAAATACCTAGAAACAAATGACATTGGAGACACGATGACCCAAAACCTAAGGGGTGAGGCAAAAGCAGTTCTAAGGGGGAAGTTTATAGCAATACAATCCTACCTTAAGAAACAGGAAGGTACCTTTTCCAACCACAATGCTATGAGACTAGATATCAATTACAGGAAAAGATCTGTAAAAAATAAAAACACATGGAGGCTAAACAATACACTACTTAGTAACGAAGTGATCACTGAAGAAATCAAAGGGGAACTTAAAAAATACCTACAAACAAATGACAATGGAGACACAAGGACCCAAAATCTATGCGACGCAGCAAAAGCAGTTCTAAGAGGGAAGTTTATAGAAATACAATTCTACCTCAAGAAACAGGAAACATCTCGAATAAACAACCTAACCTTGCAACTAAAGCAATTAGAGAAAGAAGAACAAAAAAAAAAAAAACCCAAAGTTTGCAGAAGGAAAGAAATCATAAAAATCAGATCAGAAATAAATGAAAAAGAAATGAAGGAAATGGTAGCAAAGATCAATAAAACTAAAAGGTAGTTCTTTGAGAAGATAAACAACATTGATAAACCATTAGCCAGACTCATCAAGGAAAAAAGGGAGAAGACTCAAATCAATAGAATTAGAAATGAAAAAGGAAAAGTAACAACTGACACTGCAGAAATACAAAAGATTATGAGAGATTACTGCAAGCATCTCTATGCCAATAAAATGCACAACTTGGAGGAAATGGACAAATTCTTAGAAAAGCACACCCTGCCAAGACTGAATCAAGAAGAAGTAGAAAGAAGTAGAAAATATGAACAGACCAATCACAAGCACTGAAATTTAAAATGTGATTAAAAATCTTCCAACAAAAGCCCAGGACCAGATAGCATCACAGGTGAATTCTATCAAACATTTAGAGAAAAGCTAACACCTATCCTTCTCGAACACTTCCAAAATATAGCAGAGGGAGGAACACTCCCAAATTCTTTCTACGAGGCCACCATCACCCTGATACCAAAACCAGACAAGGTTGTCACAAAGATAGAAAAATACAGGCCAATATCACTGATGAACATAGATGCAAAAATCCTCAACAAAATACTAGCAAACAGAATCCAACAGCACACTAAAAGGATCATACACCATGATCAAGTGGGGTTTATTCCAGGAATGCAAGGATTCTTCAATATAACCAAATCAATCTATGTGATACACCATATTAACAAATTGAAGGAGAAAAAACATATGGTCATCTCAATAGATGCAGAGAAAGCTTTCGACAAAATTCAACTCCCATTTATAATAAAAACCTTCCAGAAAGCAGGCATAGAGGGAACTTTCCTCAACATAATAAAGGCCATATATGACAAACCCACAGCCAACATCATCCTCAATGGTGAAAAACTGAAAGCATTTCCACCAAGATCAAGAACAGCACAAGGTTGCCCACTCTCACCACTCTTATTCAACATAGTTTTGGAAGTTTTAGCCACAGCAATCAGGGAAGAAAGGGAAATAAAAGGAATCCAAATCAGAAAAGAAGAAGTAAAGCTGTCACTGTTTGCAGATGACATGATACTACACATAGAGGATCCTAAAGATGCTACCATAAAACTACTAGAGCTAATCAATGAATAAAGTAGCAGGATACAAAAATAATGCACAGAAATCTCTGGCATTCCTTAACACTAATGATGAAAAGTCTGAAAGTGAAGTCAAGAAAACACTCCCATTTACCATTACAACAAAAAGAATAAAATATCTAGGAGTAAACCTACCTAAGGAGACAAAAGACCTGTATGCAGAAAATTATAAAATGCTGATGAAAGAAATTAAAGATGATACAAATAGATGGAGAGATATACCATGTTCTTGGATTGGAAGAATCAACATTGTGAAAATGACTCTACTACCCAAAGCAACCTACAGATTCAATGCAATCCCTATCAAACTACCACTGGCATTTTTCACAGAACTAGAACAAAAAATTTCACAATTTGTATGGAAACACAAAAGACCCCAAATAGCCAAAGCAATCCTGGGAACGAAAAATGGAGCTGGAGGAATCAGGATCCCTGACTTCAGACTATAGTACAAAGCTACAGTAATCAAGACAGTATGGTACTGGCACAAAAACAGAAATATAGATCAATGGAACAGGATAGAAAGCCCAGAGATAAACCCACACACTTATGGTCACCTTATCTTTGATAAAGGAGGCAGGAATGTACAGTGGAGAAAGGACAGCCTCTTCAATAAGTGGTTCTGGGAAAACTGGACAGATACTTGTAAATGTATGAGATTAGATCACCCCCTAACACCATACACAAAAATAAGCTCAAAATGGATTAAATATCTAAATGTAAGGTCAGAAACTGTCAAACTCTTAGAGGAAAAGATAGGCAGAACACTCTATGACACAAATCACAGCAAGATCCTTTTTGACCCACCTCCTAGAGAAATGGAAATTAAAACAAAAATAAACAAATGGGACCTAATGAAACTTCAAAGCTTTTACACAGCTTAGGAAACCATAAGCAAGACCAAAATACAATCCTTAGAATGGGAGAAAATATTTGCAAATGAAGCAACTGACAAAGGATTAATATCCAAAATTTACAAGCAGCTCATGCAGCTCAATAACAAAAAAACAAACAACCTAATCCAAAAATGGGAAGAAGACCTAAATAGACATTTCTCCAAAGAAGATATACAGACTGCCAACAAACACATGAAAGAATGCTCAACATCATTAATCATTAGAGAAATGCAAATCAAAACTACAATGAGATATCATCTCACACCAGTCAGAATGGCCATCATCAAAAAATCTACAAACAATAAATGCTGGAGAGGGTGTGGAGAAAAGGGAATACTCTTGCACTTCTGTTGGGAATGTGAATTGATACAGCCACTATGGAGAACAGTATGGAGGTCCCTTAAAGAGTACAAATAGAACTACCATATGACCCAGCAATCCCACTACTGGGCCTGTACCCTGAGAAAACCATAATTCAAAAAGAGTCATGTACCAAAATGTTCATTGCAGCTCTATTTACAATAGTCAGGAGATGGAAACAACCTAAGTGTCCATCATCGGATGAATGGATAAAGAAGATGTGGTACATGTATACAATGGAATATTACTCAGCCATAAAATGAAACGAAATTGAGCTATTTGTAATGAGGTGGATGGATCTAGAGTCTGTCATATAGAGTGAAGTACATCAGAAAGAGAAAGACAAATACCATATACTAACACATATAATATGGAATTTAAGAAAAAAAATGTCATGAAGAACCTAGGGGTAAGACAGGAATAGAGACACAGACCTACTAGAGAATGGACTTGAGGATATGGGAGGGGGAAGGGTAAGATGTGACAAAGTGAGAGAGTAGCATGGACATATATACACTACCAAACGTAAAATAGATAGCTAGTGGGAAGCAGCCACATAGCACAAGGAGATCAGCTCAGTTCTTTGTGACCACCTAGAGGGGTGGGATAGGGAGGGTGGGAGGCAGGGAGACACAAGAGGGAAGAGATATGGGAACATATGTATATGTATAACTGATTCACTTTGTTATAAAGCAGAAACTAACATACCCTTGTAAAGCAATTATACTCCAAGAAAGATGTAAAAGAAAATACAAAAAACAAAAAAAAGACTCATAGTGCTTTAATTTTATCATGCCGACAAATTATACTAGTAATTTTAAAGCAATATTTATGTTTTCTTTTCCTAAACAAAAATATCACATATTTATAATAGAAAATTCAGAAATATGGAGAAACAAAAAGATATATTTGATGAGAAATAGAAATAATTTTTGATAAAATTAGCAATCACTTAAAACTTTGGCAGAGAAATGATATCTTAACAATAACAGTATATATATAGATATACTATATACATATTATATTGTCTCTCACAAATAAATGGAACAATAAATTTAAACAATCAATTGAAAAATGGGCAAAAGATATGAAAAAATTCAAGGTAGAAGTAAAATTGGCCAGTAGGTATCTAAAAAGTTGTTGAACTTCATTAAACATATATGTATAAATGCAAATTTATAAAACAACAGTTTATGTTAAATTCAGGAAATAATAATATCTTTGCTGTTAAATATAAGTAAAAATGGGCAATTCCTTACCTTCGTGATAGTGCAACTTAAGATATCATTTTTGGAGGATAACTTGAAGTAGCTACAAAAATTTTAAAAGTACAAAGTCTAATGATTGATAATATGTGATTCCATTTCACAGGGGGGAAAATGTCTTGCATAGACACATTTATAAGGATATTCTCTGTAATATTATTGGCAATAGTGAAAAAAATGGGGACAGCCTAAATGTCCATCATAGAGAAAAAACAAATTTAGTTATAGAACATCCATATAATATCATGACATGAAAGTAATAAGGAATGATGTAGATTTATATGCATTAATTGAATAAGTGATTATGAGATTTTTTACCTAAAAACAACTCTATTTATTAATACAGATGTATCAAAATATATACTGTATTATATATACGTAATATGACATACATATTATATGACAGATATATGTTGGCTTATTATTTAAAAAAACAAAACTTTTGTGTATGTATGTGTCTGTGTGCATTTCTGTGAGATGAATGTGAGTGTTTATATATGTAAAGTGCCTTCTGGAGCTAGAAGATGAGGAAATAAGGCCTTAAAGTCATTAGGATAAAGACAAAGAGCTTTGAGAAAAAATTAGAACACAATATTGAATATGCAACATCTTTTTGGATGGATGTGTGGATAGGGACAGAATGAGAAAGAGGATACGATCAAAGAAGACTGAAGATTCATGCTTTGACTTTTATAAAAATAATATCTGAGGTTAAAGAGAAACTACTTAGTGTTGAAAAATAAATAGGTTTATATTAAAGTGTGTGTGGCTCTAGAAAGAATAGTTGACACTAGAGCTTTGGACTGGGGAGCCATCTTTATAGAAACTGTAGTCTGGGAACTAAGAAGTTTGCAATAGAGAAGAAAAGACTATTGAATACAAAAGACCCAGGAATTTATGGGATCCTGGGACGCAAGAAAGTCAAAAGTCTGAAAAATAGAAAACTGATTTATCATCTCCAGTGCTGCTTTCTCCTTACAGATAAAATTATGATCTTACTAATAGGGTTCCCCTTATTAGACTGCAGAATCTCTTTGAAGCTTAATAGTATATGTGGACTACCCTATTGCCAAGCACTCAATATTGCTTATAAAACTTTGAAAACACTGATTTAAACTTGGATACCATATCCTTCATTATTTTACTTCAATTGGTACAATCTCTCATAGTTTATATATGTATGTATTGACTACTTCATGATTCAGTCCTTCAACAATGAAAATATAATTCATATATCATACCTATCTTGTATGGCTTAGTCAAGGTTTCAAATGTTTATAATTAAACTGAAAAGAAGAAAACACTATCTTGTGGCAACTTCTTCAAATTACCATCAGACTTTAAAGATATCCTCCAACTACTCAAATGACACAGCTAAGCCATCACATTCCACAGTAAATTTCAATATTGTATATTGCATTAAGCCTTACAAGAATAACGGTGATCTGAACTAAGGAACTATTTGCAATAAGTATAGTGTGGAAAACACAGGCATTTAAGAAGTAGTTATTAAGCATATTGAAATAATTTCAGGTTAAATTCCAAGTCTCCATCATGGGTGCCTCATAGGGTCACTAATTAAAATAAGAAATATAAAAAAGGATAAGTTTCTGGGACATAGTTAGCTGGAGTTGCTTGTTGAAAAATAACACAGAGAGATGTCCAGTAAACTGTTGGAGATTGAGCATGCAGAGGATAACAAAATAAAATTCCAGATTTCAGAGCTAACAGCCTCAGCCACCAGGGGAGGTGGTGGGATCAGAGCAAGAGTGTGTAAAATAAGAATAGAATAAAACATAATGTATTGGCAGTAAAAAAAAGCCCTAATCTAATGTCAGAGACTGTGATGGAATATTCAGGACAAACTACTCAAATATTGCATGTAATATTTAATATTATTTATTTTGTACTTCTCCTGCTCTTTGACATTAAAAAGCTTTATGTGTTATTTTACCCTATGATAACCGCTATCGTCCTGAGTCTAGCCCTGTTTGTGCCTAACCAGTTGCTTAATAATTTACTTTTTATACTTAGTAGCAATGATTTGCTAGGACTTCCAGCAGAAATTATTATTTCATGCATATAAGTGTGGTATTTCTTACTTTAACAAGAAACATTAGCATTAAATTTCTATAATGTCAATTCTTTTTATTGTGTACACATTTAAAATAAAGAACAAAATTTGGAAATTTAAAATTTAACATAAAAGATACTTTCCTTATCTTTATGTGATAATAGCAAACTCAACCACCCCAAGTAAGCTGCTCTATCATACTGATTACAAATCTCTTGCTGTTCAACAATGATATTATCTATAAAAGTGCTCTTTTGTAAACAGAGTAGCTTCACCAGTCTATCAAAGGAGATAATGTGTGTAGAAGTGCCTATCATAGTACCTCCTGAATAGAGGGGATTAAATTATATTTATCACTGTCATATAACTGTAATTTCACAAAATTCCAAATTCCACAGATTTTATAAATACCCCACAGACATGCAAAAAGAAATAATTTTTTTTCACAGTGCTTACAACCCAGTAATGAAAACTGGAACCAGGATTGTTCTGTCACTGTTCCATATAATTTAATAGTTTTCCTATGAAGAGTAAATTTATGACTAGAAAATATGGTTTAATGTTTTCCGCTTTCAACAGGACATGTCATTTTTAGTCAACTTGAGTGTATAGAAACTTCATATATCTTGAAGTGTTATTTTGAAAATAACCAAAATTAGCCTTGTTAGCCAAAACTCCAGGCTGCAAAGGACTTCTTCAATAGAGAACTCAGCTTTAAAACCAAATTCTTTTCCGTGGGGCAGATTCTAAGGACTTCTCTACTCATTTTGATCAAAGCTACCACTCTTCAACCATTTTAAAATTAGGAATGGCTGTTTATTTGTCTAAATTACCTGTATTATGAATTTATCAAATGAATTAAAAGTACCCATCCCCCCCATAAAAAGTACCCAGCCTGTTGCACACACACGTGAGGAGAATCTCTGTGACTAGCAATTGCACGATTTATCTGGGGCTTCATAAATTAAAAAGCTGAATCTGTTGTTAGTGTTGTACAGATACCCTAGACTTCAGAAGAGTATAATAATAATGATAATTATTCTAATAGTCTAACTGTCACCGAGTTGGGACATGTGTAGATTTGCCTATAACTCTACAATATCTTGAATGGTAGATCATATTAAGCTCGTATTAAAGATGAACTAAGGGGCTTCCCTGGTGGCGCAGTGGTTGAGAGTCCGCCTGCCGATGCAGGGGACACAGGTTCGTGCCCCGGTCTAGGAAGATACCACATGCCACCGAGCAGCTGGGCCCGTGAGCCGTGGCCGCTGAGCCTGCGCGTCTGGAGCCTGCGCTCCGCAACTGGAGAGGCCACGACAGTGAGAGGCCCGCGTACCACAAAAAAAAAAAAAAAAGAACTAAGATTCAGACATGGAAGTGACTTAAACCAAAATCATACAGTAGGTAATGATAGAGAAGAGAAGGGAAAGCAAGATTTTCTCTTCTCAACCCCAAATCCAGGGTCAAAATAGTACAGAGATGTAGATTTTTTTTTTCCTGTGTGCTTCTTAGCAGATACAGTTATTGAATCAGTGGAACAAGTGGCTAACAGCTAAAGTATTTGAAAATTCTGAGTGATGTCCACATAGACCACCCCTTGATGACATGTAAACTAATGATTTACAAGTCTCTTAGAGAAAAAGTAAAAATATGGATTATTGAATATTCTGAATTGCAGAGTCCTAAATTTTTACTTTTCTAGTCATATATCAGGAGTTTTGGGGAAACTGCATACTTTGCGCAAGTATTCCTATTAGCATGATTGCCACAGTGCTTTGCAGTAAATTCAAGTAAAAGGGTGGGAAATTTAAAGAGTACAAAATGAATTTTTTTCCACCAGCTGCTTGTGGCCAACTAGGAAGATTACAATTAGGAAGCATTACACTCTAGCTGGCCCTGCAAGAATACAAGCTGATAAAGAAAATCAAGGACTACAATGAATCAAACATTTGCAGAATTTTAGCTGCCGTACAAACAATTGAACTGCAGTGTCTTTGTTTGTGAATACAGAAGAGACACAGAATCCTGCCTAAAATGAGATGAGATGGTGGTGGGTTTATCAAAAGTGGAAGCTCTGTCTCAAGGATTTGTATGTAACAAATCCTGAGGCTAGTGTTGCAAAATGTTGAACATCTATTTCAACTGAGTTTGCCTCCACCCTTTAATAAAACATGAATACTGTGTGCCCTTTTCATTAATTTTTCCCAAAAATGTGAGATAATGTAAGAGGATTAAGTGAAATGTAAAACCACCCAAAGTTTAATTAAAATGCTTCAAAAGGAAAACTTTATTAATGTTTAACTTCCCTCTTCTAGTAAATGTTCCTAGAACATCAAAAATATTTCAACCAAGGATGAGAGAACACATTATTCTAAAACTCATGATTATTATATACTTGAAATAGAGCATTTTGCCATATTGCATAGCAGATGATGGCTTGGATCATAAAAATTTACAATAAAACCATATGTATAAATATATTTGCAAAATAATTAGCTGTTTTTCCTCCAAGTACTGGGGATAAAGTAGGACATTGTAAACCAAAAAAGGGATGCAGAAATAGGCTTAAGAGAGAGCATATTTCTACCTTAGTGGATCAAGCATATGAAAGGCCCCAATTTTCTGCCTCTCACTGTATTCATCCTCTTTCCCATGTGACTTTTTCAGGTCTTTCACTATGTTCCTCACTCTTACATCACTACCACCACCACCATGAATCTGGATTAGCCTTGTTGCTATCTTGGATTAGCTTAGCTCAGTAAGATGTTATCAGATGTGATGCTAGCAGATGTGATGCAAAAAAGACTAGGTAATGTATTTGTGTATTTCCACTTGCCTTTCTTTCCTTTGCCAGAGAATATGCCTGAGCTAGTTTGGTGGAGGATGAAAGATATGTGGAACAGAACCAAATTGTCCAAGTTTTCATCCAATAATTTCCTTTATAAACTCAGTTATGTGAATGAGACCAGTCAAGGTCATTAGAGCTGCCTAGTTGACTCACCACTGATCACAGAAGCATTAGAGAGAGCAGCCAAGATCAGCCAAGCTCAGTCCAAATCAGTTGAACTTTGTAAGCTCAGGAGCCGAATGCATGTTTACTATTTTATATCACTGATGTTCTCTGTTACTCAACATTTTTGTGGCAATAGATAAATAATACACTTACCTAATGAATTAGAAGCAAAATATAACCCATCAGCAGGTATTTCCAAATGGAATCACATTCCATTATATGTGAGGAAGAGGCAGCACTTGTAGCAGGTAAGAATTAACTGAACTTCTAATTGAATAGACTGTCCTCTTTGTCCTTTCCCACCAAATCCATTTCTCTTTGAAATTAGGTATGTTTTTCTGTGGGGAAAAATAAAGAAACAAGGAATAGCTTTATCAGCACTTATACTCTATCCTGGAATGATTTATTACTGCATTACTCTTTCTAGTGTGGGAGTGTATGTATGTAGTGTGTATATGTAGTGCGTGTACATAGTGCACGTATGCAGTCTGCTACCAGAAACACTCATACTTACTTCAAGTAAAACAGATGCAGGAAAATGTCAAAGAAAAATTGCACCAGAGGAAAGGAAGACTATATTCAAGACTATTTAAATAAGGGAGAAAGATTGAATTTAAATCTGCTAAAACAAAAAGCAAGAAAGTTTTTAAGCACTGGGGTGAGCTAGTGGAGCAGTGCTGGAGGGCATTAGTGGGGGGATTGGTCAGTGTGATTAGACCATCTACGTTTGCTAACTGACATTGATCTTGATCGAAGTTAGACGGCTACCTTTTCAGGAAGCCTGGGAGACAAGGGTGCTATTTTTCTTAGTGATTATATTTTATTTTATTTTATTTATTTTTTATTATTTTATTTTATTTTATTTTATTTTTGTGGTACGCGGGCCTCTCACTGTTGTGGTCTCTCCCATTGCGGAGCACAGGCTCCGGATGCGCAGGCTCAGTGGCCATGGCTCACGGGCCCAGCCGCTCCGCGGCATGTGGGATCTTCCCAGACCGGGGCACGAACCCGTGTCCCCGGCATCCGCAGGCGGACTCTCAACCACTGCGCCACCAGGGAAGCCCTAGTGATTATATTTTAAAGGGATGACTCCCAGGTCCTTGAGAAGACATTCTTGGGTTGTAAAACTGGAAAGAGGCTGGGAGAAAATTTATACCTCAAAGGACAGAGAAAGAATTTACATTTTACTGGTTTTCTAAAGTAAATGCTCCAAGACAAGAGAGGTCCAGAGTCAGGCAGAAACCTGTCTAAAGTTTAGTGAGGCTAAATCTATGTTAAGCAAAAATTCTGTGTATTTATTGTAAACAGTTCTAAATTGGTTCTGATCTGGCTTGATATTATAATCAAACTGACCTATAAAAAGTATAGAGTTTGTAAAAGTCAGAGACAGACCTCATTCCTCGTCGTTTGATTATATATAGATTCTATCCTAAGTTTAGTCTAGATGTCTGCCAATGCCAAAAATATTGCTGACCTAAAATTATATGGAAATTAAGGTACACATTAAGTGAAGCACATTTATTCCTATTCTAAAATATAAGGGTCACATGACATAACTGAAAATGTTTCTCTGCTCCCAAATGGATTACCTTGAACAGTATTTTCATATTTGTTACATTTTTGGTGTGGGGGGGGCAAAATTGCTTTAATTCATATAGTATTATCCACCAAATCTTGTTTCTGATAGCAGAGGTAATAAAATTCAAAACAAAAAGAAAATCCTAAAGGTTGCTGCTTCTTTTTGATTTAACACATATATTTTAAATAAATGAAAAAAATTCAAAGTCAGAAACAAGAAATGATGATTCAAAAATATAATGCTTAACCCCAAAATAAGTAAATTAGCTTACTTGCAAGTGTAAAACCAAAGCTTTTAAAGGAACTTTCCTCTAAGTTGTAAGTTTGCTTTTAAAAATACAATTAAGGAAGCATTTTCAATGAGTCAAGGGTCAAACAGTGATTCTTTATGTGCATCCAAGCAGGAAGAATCACAAGGTACTTTGTCTGGTGTTTCTATATCTATAGGTGGGACACATAAATGGACTGATTTGGGCATATAACAATGCCAGAACCTATAAACAGACATTTAAAGAGATTTTGCACTTTCAAATAGAAGGGTCAGGAACTAAAGGTTAGGAAGTTATCAGGGATTGTTTCAACTTTGTCCCAAGTATATTTCCAAATTATTTACAGAGGATATGAATTGACTGTAGGTGTGTAGGAAGAATGGACTCATTGATTATGATTATGGTTTGAAAAATATTAATATTAATTGTATTTGGATTATAACATCTTATCAGGAAGGAATACAGACACCCAAAACACACACACATATATATATGCATATATATGTATGAGGAAACAAAGTAATTTCCTTCAAAACAGAAAGCACACAGGAATGAGATACTTGACCTTGCAAATATCTATGTATTATGCAGATCAATAAAAAAAGAATCTTTGAGATTTGGGCAATATTATTTTATGTGTACTTATTGTTTTTTTACCTGAATCATGATTTAACTGGAAGCCATTCTATGTATTATTATTATATACCTGGGGTTATACACCATGCAAGCTAAATATGGCCTACCATCCCTTTTGGAACAGAGAGATAAAGCTGGTTTTTATATTTTTAGATATTATTTTGAAGATATTTTAGATGTTAATTTACAAAAATTAAGAATATTTTGATAGGTAAAATTATATAAGATTCAAATTTCGTTGTCCATTAATAAAGTTGTATTAGAATACATCCACATTCATTCATCTATGTATACTGTAAGAGTGCTGTTGCGCTAAAATGACAGAAATGACATGGGACAAATATTGTATGGCTCACAAAGTAGAAAATATTTACTAGCTGGCCCTTTACAGAAAAAGTGTTTTGACTCATGTTACACTTTACAATGCATGCAAATAATATAACAAAAACAAGCTTTTATTTTACTTCAAGTGATTATAAATGAATATTTGTGCTCTTCCACCTTGATCCTTTCAGAAACTACTATTATTATTATTCAAAAATAATGGGGGGCAAGCAGGTGGATAGAGAGTGGGAGGAAGTCAGTAGTGATTCAAATCCCTTTTCCTCTTTAAAAAGGCATGAGAGTTTTCTAGAAAAATTCATCTAAAAGAAGGGAAGAAAGGAGGGAGAGAAAGAGAAAGGGAAATGTCATGTGAGAATTGAATACTTGACTTTTAATATCTTCAAGTAATACAATTTAAGGTTCCTGTGATTATGTCACTTGATAGAAAAGAATTTTAATGAATTAATTTTGAAAGTAAGTAGAGCCAGCCTCTTAAAAATGTGTAATGTATTTTACAATATGGATGATTTGTCAGTTAACTTGGTGGAGATGAAATTTCATACGTGCAGCCTTAAAATTTTCGTGTGTCAAATTTCAAGCCTTAAAACTACATAGCTATATGTAATAACTTCAAAGATAGTTTTCTCCTGTGAAAATCCTAGTGGCGTCATGCCTGTTTAGTAAGGACAAACCACTAAGCCTGGAAAAAGAAAATAATGTGAATAATCAATTTGTCAAAAACATATAAATAAAAATGTTATTTCACTTATCTCATAGACCCAGAGCTTATTTATTCATAATTTCTCTGAGCTAAAAAAATGAAAATGTTCAGCTATAGCTGCTGGTTTTTCTACCTTCAGTATAAAATCTCAGCTTTCACAGGTGTTAATGAAAGAGATGTAAGTGTATGGAAAAGAAAATAGGCACTGAATTATTTATAAAGGTGAATAATAAAGAAGTGTAAAGAACTGGGTGTCTTGGAAGATGGTGATAAAATATGGATCATTTTTGTTATCACTTCTGATCAGTGCTTTGATTAACAGGCATCTGTAATCATCATATTAAACCAGTTCCCTTACCAGACAGAATGCATCTATAAATCTGTAGTCAGAATGACTAATTTTACTAATTTTACTCCATATAAATAGCTTTTTAATTACATTATATTTAAAATTTGGAAACAAGCATACATGGTAAATTAAAACAGATATGTAGAATATCTCATAAGGCAAGAAGAAAAATATACATTGCTAAAATTGTCAACTTTTATATTATCTACTATCTTGTGAATACTTAAACATTCTCAACTCATCCTTATTTAACAAGGTAATGTGACAGAAAAAAAGAAGCCACGGGTTAGGGATCCTCAGGCAACTGTAGATCAGTGCATATGGTACATCATTACCAGCCTGATTTTAAAGGAGTTTTAGAGCTTTAAATTTCAAATCACAGTTGGTGCTGATATGCATTTTACTGTTATTGTCTTCCCTTTGTCAAATAAATATAATTGATGATTTTAGTGTATTTTGAAATTTCAATGTAGTCTGTATTTAACTTTGACATTCTCTTTTTGCATCATCTTCATTTATTCCCACGTCCAATTTGTGTGGGTCATTGTTAAACATTTAAATTGAACAATTCTTAAAATCATTTTAATGTTTTATTCGCTTAGTCTCATGTTGCACTGTCCAACCTGATGCCTTTTTTTTTTCTTTTTTGCGGTACGCGGACCTCTCACTGTTGTGGCCTCTCCCGTTGCAGAGCACAGGCTCCGGACGCGCAGGCTCAGTAGCCATGGCTCACAGGCCTAGCTGCTCTGCGGCATGTGGGATCTTCCCGGACCGGGGCACAAACCCGTGTCTCCTGCATCGGCAGGCAGACTCTCAACCACTGGGCCACCAGGGAAGCCCTGATGCCTTTTTTTGAAATTAGCCATATGATCCTTTCATGCAACCAAATATAAGAATTCTAAAAATTTATTACAATCTTTATTGGAGACTTTGTTTTAGTTCATATGAAGTAATTTAAGGAATAAAAATATTAAAAGAACATGTTTTGATTCCCAAGTCTGCCAATTTTTACAAATCATAATAACGTCTACCTTTCTAAAACTCTTATGAAGTGTACCTTTAGAATCATCTATTTAATACAAAATTGAAAAGTATTATATATGTTTTCTAAATTACATACATCTATGATGCTTCCACAATAACACTCTAATTTACTTAAGGACCAGTAATATATATCATACCACTTTTATTTTTCTCACAGCAAATGACACAATACTTGTCACATAATATTTTCCCAAGGTATTTCTACTATAGATGGGAAACGATCAAAGGAAGGCATAAAGCTCCACTCTGATCTTGCTATTTGAAAATAGTGAGACTCCCAGAATATAAGAAGAGCTGGTTCCTGAATAGCTCCTCACTAAGAGAAATGAAGGGTGGAGATGCTGACTATTGTCTGAGAAAGGGTATCAATGAGAAAAATATCTCCCTTTGGATAATCTGCTCCACTCAACTTTGAAATAAGCATAACGTCAAGTCAATTAATGGGTTGAAGTGGGCTGTAGAGTGTGTGTTTTTTGTGTTAGTGGGGAAAGAGGGAGTGCCACAAAGGAACCAGAATGACTTGAGATGAAATGTGGCTACTGTTGTCAACCACAAACCTGTATCTTTAGTACTGTGTATTTTCTGTCACCTCCTTTTTGACAGCATATTGAAGGGATGAAGAAACTCTCCAAAGATTTGTGTTTATTTGTAAGGAATTTGACTCAGTTAAGTTATAAAATCAATGTATAATTAAGACAGTATTAAACATTCTACAGAATGAATAATTGTGCATTCTGGAGCTATTTAAAACTTGTATATTATTGAAGACATTTCAACATCAGCAACATCAATATTAATAATACTTCATGAACTGTTATCTTGTGCAGGACATAATCATAGGTACTATGACTTCAAAGTGACATAAACATATATTTTCTATAGAAGATAGCATATCAGTTGTCTATACTCCAGTCATTCCCTCTTCTTCCTTTTCGGTAGAACCCTGCCTTTTAAAGGTATCCCCCCCTCTTTCCTTTCATCCCAACTCCCCTTTTCGACCACGAACCCCACCCAGCCTTAGGGAAAGCTAACATCACTTTTGGACCCACGGGTTCAGTAATGAGTATGCAAACTACTTCAAGCCAATAATGTATGATAAATATATTGTGCACCTTTGGGAAAAATTTCTACACTCTAAAAAGAGAGACAAAGGAAACAATGTGTCTCTTCTTCTTCTTCTTCTTTTGCTTTTATGGTATGTGAACGTGACCATTGCAGTAGCAGAGACCTTTTTGCTATAGTTGTAAGATGAAGCCGTCTGGTGAAAGATGGAGCAGAGGAATTGAAAAAACTGAGGTTCTCATTGAGTCCCTGCATCAACTGATCTTTAGATCACTTACCATTTACTACATACACATTTCTGGACTTTCTGCAATGTACAAAATACATTTTCTTATTAATTAAACCAGTCTGAATGAGGCATTTCAGTTATTTTGCAGCTGAAACACATTTTAACTGATGCCTCAGGAGCTTTAATAGTCCTTGAGAATTTGTTAGAGATACAGGTCAAATAATAAAATAGTAATAATTGTCACTGAAGGCTTTCCATTTGCCAGGCCCACTTCCAAATATTTTAAGTGTGTTATCGCAATAATCTTCCCACCAACACACAAAATCTGAGGTAGGCACGAACCCGTGTCCCCTGCATCGGCAGACGGACTCTCAACCACTGCGCCACCAGGGAAGCCCCATTTATATGATTTTTAAATTCATTTGTCAGGTTATTTGTTATTTTTTTTCGGATATGAGTTTTTCTTTGCTCTCATCTTTTAGTTTTTCCTCTTTTCATTTTATTTATTATTTTATATAATTCTTTTGTTATTACCATTTTTTAAAGAAGGTAAAAAGTTTCTTGCCATTTACAAACATGTAAAACACTGCAGTTAGCATAGGGCAATATTCTGCAATTTTTAGGTAGATATGTATTAAGTATTTCAGGCTTACATAATTGTATAGCAATAACACAGCCCTAGGGTGTGAGATTTAATAGGATTACTCAAGAGTCCCTGGTGAAAAATAATTACAGCTTTAGTCATACTGAAATAAGAATCAGTACTTCCTTCTGGCTGAGCTTTCAGCATACATATATATATGTATGCTAGGGGAAATTTTTAAATGAATTATTGGATAAGACTAAGGAAGAGTCTCAACAGAAAATTGCCAGAGAACGAATAAAATGATGTCATGTATGAATGGAGAGAGGAAACAATACAAATTTATTAGGGAAGTATACCAAAGATCAATAGCAATATAATTTTTATCTGTCAATGTGAGGAATAATTTCAAGTATTAAAAGACTTCATAAGACATTAGGTTAATATTACCAATTGGACATTTTTATGTATATAAGCTAAATAATCTTGAATTTATATATATATTTTTTAAATTTCTAATTAAAACAATAGAAAAAAAGAACTTTTAACACAATTTCCATGAAATACATATTCTAAAAGTGTGTTATGTTCTAAATCAATCATTTTTCTTATTTTATGCCCTGTATGTTTTATCACATTGACGTGATACACTAATTCATATGTTGAAAATTAAGAACCATTTTTGTTTGTTTCTTCTTTCTTCTCTGTTTAGTTTGTTTTTCTATAATCTTCTTTATGTATGCTTAATATAAAATTTTTGCTGCTGATATGAATAAGAAACGTTAAGCAATGAAATTCAGCATTGATGCTGAATACAGTCCAGATCATATAAGACTTGTAGTATGTCTAATTTTGTCCTTACATTTTCAGAATGCTTGCCTCTAGGTTTTATTATCAATATTTCTATAGTGTATTGACCAATCGATAAAACCTTTATAAACATGGCACCTCTTACATACAAAACACAAGTTGTATAATTACCATAATAGGTTAAATCATTTTGTTTTACATCATAGATATAAAATTCAGCTCAGATTAAAGTTGATTAGTTAATATTAGCTTATATAAAATATAAACTTAGACATAATTTTTATACAATTTTTTGCCAAGAATAATTTGAAGATTGCAAACTCATTAGTTCTCTAGATATGAGGATTGATAATACTGATACACTTTGCAGTACTGACAGAGGGATGTATAGTATTAATATTCAGGTCTTTTCTCACAACAGACTATATCAATGCACTTTTATTTAACATGGTTTGGTTGTTGTAAGTGCCAAAGTCATTTGGTAAAATTTAAATACTAGATATTTGCAAATAAACATTATAGTCTACTTTGTTAGTCCATATTTAAATATCTTCAGTTATTGTGATGTGCTCCCTTACTCTAGTCCTCATTTTTTTTTAATAAAATGTGTCATTTACAATTATATATTTTCTCTCTCTGCCTGTCCTAATTACCTTCCTTTTCATGAACCTAAACCCCACAATACATAATACACGCTGCCCTGCACCAAGGGACTTCAAAGATGCAGTTGTTTGTAACAAGGTCTCAAATTTAAGTGGAAATAGTGTTTCCTACCAGCTGATTCTCCCCCCAATGTGAGGAGAATCAAGGCTGCAAACTGATGGGATTTGGTGGATAATTAGACACAGAAAGGGTACAACATATGCTGAAGCTCTGTAAAAAAATCTTGCTTATATACAATGGGCTAGGGATCATGGAAGTTTACAGTATCTTACAAGTTTGGTAAAATAGAGCCTTGATTAGGAAAGTCCCTTTTAACACCAAATTAGAAGCAAATTGATTTTGCTTACTACTTCTTTACTGGCTATTCTGAGGTACAAAATAGGGA
>NW_006776934.1:1599562-1612026 GCF_000442215.2 Lipotes vexillifer | reverse complement strand
GGGAAAGATAGAAGTGTTCATGTAATAAAGAGTGCTGAATCAACAAAAATAACTGGCCCAGAAAGAGATGTCAACATTTGGAGAAGTAAGCAATTAGATTTGAACTGAATGACAACCAGTCTGGGATGATTCAGAGATCAAAGCCAGCATTGATAATTCAAAATAATGCAAAGAGAAAATCATTGTAAAAAAGTAAAATAGAATGAGTAGAAAAATAATCTAAAGTTTCTGCTTAAATTTTAATTATCCTCATATTTACTATATCATTTCTATGAGTTATATTTTAAATATTCATATGTTTATAAAACAGAGTTTTTCTGTTAAGAGAAAGCAAAATGGTCTCTATTAAATTGGATTGTTGTTTTTTTTTCTGTAGTCTCTAAAATGATGTAGAATTATAATGTTTTACAGTTTTGGAGTTAAAATTTATGAGCTGTGGAGATGCACTTGAGCTGCAGTCAGAATCATGTATGTAGTAGTTTATTGGGTGGCTCTTCTCCATTTGCTATCTAGGTCCATCACGTGCCCTCTTCTACAGTGAGCTGTGCTCTGGGTACTTATCTCCTTGGATTGTAATATCCGAATATCTTTTGCCCTGTTTACAATAAGTCAGGTAATAGGAGGCATAGCCAGGGCAAAGTATGTTGAGTCTTTTAACTTTGTTTTCATCTCTCTAATCGCTTTGGAATTCTAACCCAATATGCCTTCTGTTTCCCTCTGGAAGTATGACTGACACAGATGAGGACACTGATGGCTGATAGGAATGTATCAAGTGAGATGGAAAAATATACCAAGTTCTTGGATTGGAAGTATCAATACTGTCAAAATGACTATACTACCCAAGGATATCTACAGATTCAATGCAATCCCTATCAAATTACCAATGGCATTTTTGACAAAGCTAGAACAAAAAGTTTTAAAATTTTTTCAGAGATATAAAAGACCCCAGATAGCCAAAGCAATTTGAGAAAGAAAAACAGAGCTGGAAGAATCAGGCTCCCAGACTTCAGACTATACTACAAAGCTACAGCCATCAAAAAAGTATGGTAGTGGCACAAAAACAGAAATATAGATCAATGGAACAGCATAGAAAGTCCAGAGATAAATCCACCCACCTATGGTCACCTAATCTATGACAAAGAAGGCAAGAATATACAACAGAGAAAAGACAGTATCTTCAATAAGTGGTGCTGGGAAAACTGGACAGTTACATGTTAACAAATGAAATTAGAACACTCATTAACACCATACACAAAAATAAACTCAAAATGGATTAAAAACCTAAATGGAAGGCCAGATACTATAAAACTCTTGGAGGAAAACATAGGCAGAACACTCTTTGACATAAATCACAGCAATATCTTTTTCAATCTGTCTCCTAGAGTAATGGAAATAAAACCAAAAATAAGCAAATGGGACTTAATGAAACTTAAAAACTTCTGCACAGAAAAGAAAAACATACAAAAAACAAAAAGATGACCCACAGAAAGGGCAAAAATAGTTTCAAATGATGCAACTGACAAGGGATTAGTCTCCAAAATTTACAAACAGCTCATGCAGCTCAATATCAAAAAAAAAAAGAGCCCAATAAAAAAATGGGCAGAAGACCTACCTAGACATTTCTTCAAAGAAGACATACAGATGGCCAGCAAACACATGAAAAGATGCTCAACATTGCTTTTAGAGAATTGCAAATCAAAACTACAATAAGACATCACCTCACACCAGTTGGAATGGCCATCATCAAAAAGTCTACAAACACTAAATGCTAGAGAGGGTGTGGAGGAAAGGGAACCCTCCTACACTGTTGGTGGGAAGGTAAATTGGTATAATCACTATGGAGAACAGTATGGAGGTTCATTAAGAAACAAAAAATATAGCTACCATATGATCCAGCAATCCCACTCCTGGGCATATATCCAGAGAAAAACATGGTTTGAAAGCATACCTGCACCCCAATGTTCACTGCAGTGCTGTTTACAATAGCCAAGACATGGAAGCAACCTAAATGTCCATCAATGAATGAATGGATAATGAAGTTGTGGTACATATAGACAAGGGAATATTACTCAGCTATGAAAAAGAATGAAATAATTCCATTTGTAGCATCATGGATGGACCTGGAGATTATCATACTAAGTGAAGTAAGTCAGACAGGGAAGGAAAAATATCATACGAGATCACTTATATACAGAATCTAAAAAAAATGATACAAATGAACTTATGAACAGACAACAAATAAACAACATACAAATGAACAGAAACAGACTCAGAGACTTAGAGAACAAACTTATAGTTACCAGGGAGAAACGGTGGAGGGGGAGGGAAAGATTGGGAGTTTGGGATTGACATGTACACACTACTCTATTTAAAATAGACAACAAACAAGGACCTACTGTATAGCGCAGGGAATTTTGCTCAATATTTTGCAATAACCTAACGGAAAAAGAATTTGAAAAAGAATAGATACACATATATTTATAACTGGATCACTTTGCTGTACACTTGAAACTAGCACAATATTGTTAACCAGCTATATTCTAATATAAAATAAAATTTAAAAAAATAAAAAATTAAAATAGTAAATACAGTACAACATAAAATATATGATAGTAATCTAAATCTATATCTATACACAAATATAGAGCTTTGTCTGATGGTTGTCAACTAGCCATTTCCCATATTGAATTATGTCCATTATATCTATATGTATTATACTATGCATAGTATAGTATTTATACCTATATGACTATGATATATAGTATATATTATAATGTGCATAGACGTTATTATTGTATATAATCATCTTTTATTTATTAATAAAATATAGTTTGAGAAAAAAACCAAACTCCACACATTTTATTTAATTTTTATGTGCATATGTACATAACTCTTTTTCATTCAAAAACAATGTTTCATCATTTTTCACTTTTTATATTTTGCCCATTGAGCTTTTACAGAAGAAGTCAGCTTATTTAGACTACAGCATATTCTACATACTGGGTTGGGCTGATTGTTCCTTGTATTATCCTTTAACTTGGTCCTTTATCATAGCTGTATCATAACCTATAAACAGAGAGACCCAGAGGCTTGTTAGATTTAGGCTGACTTCTTTAGACTGATTTGCTCTCTGCAGAGGATTGAACTTCAATCTTCTGCCCAGGTGGGTAAGTCCTATCCTCCACCTGCATGATGTGGGTGAGAAGATATTCAGGGTGACCTACCTGCTTCTAACAGACTTTCACCAGCCCTCTTAATGTTATTGCAGCTTTCATTCCCCTTGTCAGGAGCGCTGTTGCCACCTACTTCTAGGCTTATTATAAGTTCTGCAGAATGAATTTATCTTCCACTTTCCCTTTATCAGTAGTTTTAGAAACAGGTTTTCTTTATTTTGTGTATATATATATATATATATATATTTTTTTTTTTTTTTTTGCTAAATTACTTCCCCCTTATTCTTCTGCTTTCAGATTCGAAACTTTTGTTCTATTGACTCTTTATTGTTATATTTGACCTGATGGGTTTATGTCTTTAAGAAATACCTTTAAATCTGGGATTTGGAAAAAATGTGCATTTTTGATCCATTATATTTAGGTGTTTTTAGAGTGGCTATTGTCCTCTGTTTATGTATGCAAAAGTACAAAAATATTTTATTGCTCTAGAGACAGTGATACAATCTGTTAAAGTGTAAAGGGAAAACACTGCACATGAAATCTGCCTCCAGGAAAAGAAAGCGGTCAGATTGTCAAGAAGCCTCATGTGTCATATTACACTATGGAGAATTCACTTGGCCCTCATGTCTACAGGTTTACAATATTTATCTTATGATCACCATGCATGTGGATCTACCTCTTATTTTTCATTCATTAATGCAATGAATAGCTTTTAGCCCTTACCATGTATCAGAGTATGAACTCAAATAACACATCACAAAGAATGATATGTCGAATCAGATTGCCAATTACTAATTTCCAAAAGGAAGTAGAGCTATCATGTGAACGTGCACATTTACAGAAACATGGCCAGCACAATAATCCTTTAAGCAGGTCTACACTGGAAGCCAAATTGTACATAGAAGTTTGCTGAAGCAAGACAGGAAAGTCTTATGATCCAGATATTTATTGGCATCTGAGTGTGAGAGGACTAGACTTGCCAGAGGACCTGGTGTGATTGAGTCATGGGCAGGAAAGCCATCTTCTTTGGACAGGGCTTCAGCAGGCTCTGCCAAAACATGGCTCTCCAGTGCTTGTTTTGTATGTATGTCTACTGCTAACACATCGCCCTGAAAGAAATACTTCATTTTGGAGGAACCCTAGATCTTTTCTATATTTTAATGTGACCATTTATTTATTTCATGAGTGATGTGTTATGCATTTTTTATGCTTAAAATCTTAGATTCCAAGTTTATACCCAACTGGTTAGCATAGCCCCTAGTGTACCCTTTATACTTACCAGTATTTATTGTGAGTTATTAAATCATCAAGTTCTATACAGCATAATCTGATTGTATTTATCTACAAAAAAATTTAAAACACCCTCCAAACAAAGGTAAACAGGAAATTATATTGAAATATTTTGCATAATTAATTTATCATGCCTAATAACCATGATATAAATATACACACATGTAAGTATGTGATTTAAGTCTATATTTCATTTTTAATAATGGAAAATGTGAAATGGATACATGTAAAATATGTTATAATTTACTGTTGTATATTTTAAGGATCAAATTAATAAAAATTTAATAAATATCACAGCTTTTATTACAACCATAATCTCAAGAAATAGGAAAAGAAGTATTATCAAGGGAAATCTTCATATCAATTAGCTTTTTTCTTTTACAAACGTAAGAAAAAAATAATTTAATGATGCATGGAGTAGATCTAGAAGGATGAAAGTGAAACTTTGGCCTTGAGGCAATATTATTTAAACAAAAATACTAGCTCAAATTAGGAAAAACAAACCTGATGATTATAAGTTTCTGCTTCTTACAAGGTTTTAATTTAATATTTGTTATCACGTGGAAACAAAACACATATTAAAAATTAATCCACAAATTTATAATATCATTATCTTTATTAGACAACTTTATCTTGGTTTTTATAATGAAATTCATGTACAGATAATCAAGAGTCCACACACAGGTGCTGCTTCATATTCTCATCTCTGACAGGTATGGCCACATCAAGCACATTTTAACTTAGGGCCAACCCATGTTAGCTTTGAAATTGAGAGGACTGGAGCCAAGTGGTTACTGCTGCTGCTTCAGTTTTGATTCACCAACTGAAGAGTTTAGAATTTGAAGGGGAACTATTAACCATTCTTTGTCATAAACAGAAGGGTTTCTCGGGGAACAAAAAATTAAAGAGTACAATTAAAACTATGTTGTTTGAACATTTAAAAGATAGAGAATTCTAGTAAGAGTAAAATGAATGTTGCAAATTATACCTGAAGCAAAGGACCAAAGAAGCTTTAATTATTAGAAAAGGACAAAATAGTGACAAAGGATGGGAGGTGAGAGATAAAAGTGTACCATAGGAGGGCATTCATATTAGAGAAGAGAACTTTATCTAATTGCAAGAAAAAATATTTAGGATTCATAGGGGATCATTAGAAAATGATATAAAGAAACTCACCATCTGGATAGTTTGGAAATCAGTGACCAAAATCAAAAAAAAAAAATCTATCCATAAATGAATTCAAGGTATATGGTCACATGAGCTTTGATAACATAGCTAATTTTAGCATTCTTTATGTTTTGTAAGGGAGAACAATCACGGGGATGTCAAAGGAAAGAACTGGGTTTTTTTTGTTTTTTTTTTGTTTTTTTTTTGTTTTTTGTTGTTAAAACACTGAAAGATTGTGAACTTCTACACCAATGAGAGATTTGTAAGAGAAATTCATTTTATTCTGAAAAATCCATTATGTATTGTTTTATAGATATCATTGTTCAAATGGATAATTCGATCAACTCCAATGTAGCAGATATTTAATGATTTTTAAGAAAGTGTCTAGCAAATTTTGATAGCATATGTTATCTTATTCTAGGTTGCCAGTTTCTCCCCACATGAGTGAGGTTTGTCAGACTGTTGACAATAAATGACCAGACCCTGGTGCTACTTAGTGAGGAGAATGCTGCCACTTTCTAGAATAAGCTTTCAGTAACTAGCTTCTTTCTGTACTGCTTTGAATCAGTAAGATGTCTATATTCCAGAGGTTAAATGAAATGGGAGAACTTTAAAAACAGAAGATGACAATTTTATGCAATACTTTATTTTCTAGAATAAAAGAAAAGAAAAAAGACAATGATAAATGTTATTTATATACTCGAGCTTTGAACATGCATGCTGACTTTTTAAAAGATATTTTATGATTTTCTTCCTTTTCTAGTATTGATTTTAGCCTTAGTCATCCACAAGGTCTCATCTGATTTATCTCATTTTCACTCAGTAGTTAATTAATTGATTCAACAAATATGTATTTACACATCTATTTGGGTTTAATGGATACAACTAGCAATACAAAGTCTCTATTATCAAGGAGGTTACTCAAAATCATTTGCATTAGAGGTAGGTATTGAAGGGTGTGTGTGTGTGTGTGTGTGTGTGTGTGTGTGTGTGTGTGCGGTGTTGGTCCACGAGGTAGGGAATGGGGACAAAGTATTGCACCTGTGACTCTGACTTCAGTAAAAGGAGATGCTTAAAATTATCTTGCTTACTCCAGCCATGATTCTGTTACATACACTGTATCTTTACATATTATCTAAAACATTAAATTTATTACAAACTTCCCTTTTAAGTAGAAATGAAGAAAGCAGTAGAGACCATTTTTCATTCTACGGAGAAATTCAATGGTTTCTAGCAATTTTAGACAAAAGGCTTAGAAACATCCCTTAATGCTCTTCTTTCAGTGATATTTCCCACTAGATCAGATCATTCCTCATATTTTCAATCTTTCGGGGAGAAAAATAATTTCTCAAATTATCTCAATGAGATAAATTGCCTTCTGTCCCACTCACACTTGGTTTTCCCATCTAGAATGAATTTCTATTGAATTATTGGCACATTATCAAAGACCCTGACAGTAAATGGTCGGGGGAGCCATCACCTCAGGAAAGAACTGGGAGGTCACTGAATCTTTTTGCACAGCTCCAGGGAGATGCTTAAAATAGTTCATTGACTTCCTGTGTCTGAAAGAAAGTGAAATAAAAACTAGTGTAGAAATCAGAAACGAGCAATACAAGAGAATTTTTGCTGAAGGGATTGACTTCAGAAAAATTGCAATAACTAAATATATATAGTTTGTTGAAATAACTTGGGAGGCTATGAGAGCTGACTACAAACATCTGTATCCTTAGAGGAGATGATTCCTAGGAGCAGTCCACAGGCACTGTGAAGTGGGGTGGGAGTGGACTTACAAGAAAGAAAATTTAAGTTCAATATTAGTATATATATTTAAAGTGAAGTGTATCAGTTTGAGGGAAAGAAAACTATTCCTTGGAGTAGAGGCTTGAGTTATTCCCAAAGAAGGAGGAACAAAATAGAATATGCTGTTGGCTGTTTTCAATGAAAGCGTAATATGTGTATCAGCCCTGAGAGAATTTATTTCCCCTTTGGTTTGATTATTAGTAAATTTAAATGAGTCATTTTGAGACAACATTTTAGTGCTGAAAAGATAAAGGTAATATATAAATATTTGTAGACTATCAGAGTTTTAAAAATTTCATGACAAAAATGATCTGTGATAAGCAAAGTCCTCATATAAAGCAGAAACCTAATTATAATTCAATACAATCAAACCTTGACCATGTGTTGTAATGCATTTGAATATAGAAAGTTTTATGTCACTCATAGATGATTTTCAAACCTCATTTTAACAACTATATTCAAGCTCCATCAAACTGTCCCTATTTTGTAGAAAAGGAGTCAATTAACTGATAGATATTTTATTTTTTCATTTCTTTGTGCACCCATTGAGGTAGTTTTGGATGAGTAGTGAAATTGCCAAAATGGAAGAGATCTTAAAGAATGAGAAGAAGAAACAATGGGTCAAATGCTCCACAAAGCAGACAATCACACTTGATAAATTAGAGGTGGCTGTGGTTCATTAATACTCACAAGGGACATTTTCTAAGAAAAGAGAAGCTAGTGATAGTTTTAAACTACAATAGAAAAAAAGCACACTGCTCTTTATAAGTCAAACTGTATAATACTACACTCGTTATAAGTATTGTAATGTGTTAATATCTGAACAAAATATTACTCCCAAAGAACAAATGAGGCTAGCAAATTTACTTTTGGCAAATTTTAATTTACTAGTTACTAATAATGTGGACTTAATAATGTCAGAAAATGAAATGTAAATTGGACACATATTATTTTTCTACAAATCTTCAGCTACTTCTTGGATATATTTTTATGGTTGTAGACACACAAAATCATCTTTTTCCAGGAGGAACTTTAATGTCCTCCTATGTTGCTCTTGAATGGTGGTTCTAGATGTGCGATTGTGGCATCATAGAAGCACAGGGTGAGAAATGGAGGCCACGTAATCCTTTCCCTCATCACAGCATGGCTTTGCCTAAGCTACCCAAGATAATGAGGCAGACAGTTTCTTAAAGATTTTCAATGTGTGAAATGCCATTTCTCCTTCAGTGATGTTACAAACGAGATCTATTTCCTCTTGTTCTGCTTTTTGTTAAAGTGAAAAACAGCTCCTAATTATTCTCTATGTAATAATTATTCTTATATTTGGGGTCAGTCTAGTCATCTAACATTTTCTTTTTTGACAGTGACAGCAGGATGCAACTTTGAGACAGGAAATAATTTCCTATTGTACCTAATTGCTTTCATTTCAGTTAACAGTTAAGCTTGAAATGACATTTCTTGGTTTGGTTCTGTGTAATCATTTTGACTAGGGATACCCAGTGCCTTTGTCTCTTGGGAATGGTTATAGACTGAATACCAGGGCTGTCCAGAAATTCTACAAACCCTTAAGGGAGATGTTTGCAATTTAGACTGTACTAACCCAGAGGAGTAGTTTGAATACCAGAGATATTTAGATCTAATTTCTCTCACATGGGTTTTATCTGAGTATATCTGGAAGAGAATTTAGCAAAAAAAATGAGTTACTCTTATAGATCTTTAAAGACGTATTAAGCGCTGTCTCAAACTTTATATGCCTTATCTTATTTAATTATCATTATAACACTTTGGTGTAGATATTCTACTTATTTTTATACAGGAAGAGACTTGGGTTTGGACAACTTAAAAAAATTGCCCATGTTTACACAGCTGGTTGTGTGTTAGATGAAGCTGTCAAAATTCTGACTTTAGTACAAAGTTGTCATGCTCTCCTGGCTCTACTAAGGAGGCAGAATTCAGCATTTCTAATTCATAGAAATGGCTGAAGCAGAACTTACCCATTCATGGGTGAGTAAGGAAGCAGGTCTTTAGCTTGTTGTAAACTGTAGTGTGGGGAAAAACTCATATAGCAATCAATTGATGAAATTCACTCATAGGAAATTTTCTTCAAGCTCTTGATTGGTTAGTGAGAATAAGGGCTTGAAAAGCACAAGACCACTCTTACCATGGGACAAGAATTAATAAAGGCAACCTGAAGAAGAAATAGACATATAAGGCAGTTGCATTTCCCCAACTGAGTATAGTGTTCATGTCCTAGCTACAGCTATTGACCCTGCATTGTTGGTGAAATATACATATAAGCCTAAGTTAACTCTGAAAAAATGTGTGTAGTTTCTATTTCAATGAACTTTTTTGATAATACTATATGGTCTAAACTAAAATAATATTTCTAGATTGAATGATGAATAGATGATAGAAACAAGGCTCAGGAGAATTGCATATGATAGTTTCTTTTGGAGGTGATGAATATGTTCATTACCCTTTTAAAAAACTTTATTGAAGTATAGTTGATTTACTGTGTTGTGTAATTTCTGCTGGACAGCAAAGTGACTCCATTGCATATATATATATATATATTCTTTTTCATAGTCTTTTCCACTATGATTTATCAGAGAATATTGAATATAGTTCCCTGTGCTATACAGTGGGACCTTGTTGCTTATCCATCACATATATAACAGTTTGCATCTGCTAATTCCAAACTCCCAGTACTTCCCTCCCCCTCCCCTTTGGTAACCACAAGTCTGTTCTTTATGCATATGACAGTTTTTGTTAAGAGCTTGGTATCCAGAATGGGCCAAACTACAGCCCTTATCTGATGCTATTATTAACATTTATTTGATTAAGTGTTTTAGGTCCTCATCAAAACCAGGGTTTATTTTACTTTTCTAGGCCAGGTCTACTTAAGTAATTAGGCAACATTACAGGATCATGGAAAGTTTTTAGCCTCCCACCCCAGTGATCCCTTTATTTATTATCAAAAATGATGTTAAAACATTATTTCAGGTCTTTTCTCAGATTTCACCTTCTTAGTAAGGACTGACTTGACTATTTTTTTTAAACTGTAATCTCACTCCCAGCCCTCCTAAACCCCTTTACCTTCTGAGTCTCCTCTACTTTTAAACTTTGCTTTTCTATTTTTAACTGTATCATTTATTTCCTTCTAATATGTGTGTATATGTGTTTACTTCTACATGTGTAGATTATAATTTAAATATTGTACTGTCTGTCTCTTGCCACTAGAATCCAATTTCCATAAATAAGAGATACTTGTTTGCTTTGCTCACTCTTATATTCCCAGTGCCTAGAATAATGCTCAGAGCATAGTAGGCACTCAATAAATATTTATGAATGAATAAGCAAATGGCCACTCATTATTGCTCTAAGTTCAGCTCTCTGCTTGAAAGATTACTTTTTCAAAAGACTATAAATATATGGACTTTTTTGTTTCTTGTTTTAATACAAAAAGTCAAATAAACTTATCAGCTTTTGCTTACCACAGGGCAACTGCTTTTAAAGGGGTAAATATTCTAACTCCTTTTATTAACCTTATTTTACAAAAATTATGACTACAGATAATATACAGGAAGACTTGACTTTGAGATAGTCCAGTGGGCATTTCCTTCTCCATTCCATATTATATATATGAAAACATTGAGGAGGCAGAGTTTTTAGAAGATGCAATTCCTCACAAAAAATTTGCAACTTCAATTGTTCTAACTAAGTAATATAATCCTCATAGCTATCCTATGATGTCTGTTCAATTATACCAGAAGTTTAAATATCCTGTACAATATCACTCCTTTAATAAACAAGTGAGCTAGCATTCTGACTGAAGATCCCTGGCTTCAGAGTCTATTATTTTCTACTATACTATGCAGGTTCATGTTTTAATTTACTCTTTTTTCTGAAGATGGAGAGCAAATTAGTTGTATGGTGAGAGCTGAGGGAGAGGGCTGTCCTGTCTTTTTTATGCCCATACAGTGAAATTTGACCAAGGTTCTTCCAGAGAACACTGAGCTATAACTCAAAGCTGGAGAAGACACATATTGGTCTGTGTAGAAATTCTGATGTCAGCTGTCAGGTCAATTCAAAGTATTCAGTGTTCCCAGCTTAAGAAAAATAAAAATTTTATATCAGAACAGTTTAAGTTAATTGGTTTATGCTTATCTAAAGAGAAATACAGGTATATACCTATTACCAGGCAATAAAAACAAGAGATTGGGGTTAATACCAGATGTTCCCCTAAGAAGACAAACACAAAACTAAATGTTGCTGGGTCAATGCTGAGGGTCATCTAGGAGCTGTATAAAGTGTCCAGGCCAGCAGGTAAACACTTGTGTGTTACAAAGTCCCAGATCTTTAGATTCCTGCCTTTTAATGGTGAAAACTTTTAGATGTGTGTTAGAGATGTTTTGTTACAGATTAACAAGGTCATAGGCAATCTACCAGGATGCTAAATATGTCTTTGAAAATTCACAGAGATTTTTTTTTTGTTACATACTATTTTAATGGTATATTCCTAATGCTACAAAATTTATATTCCAGCAAACATAATTTCCTCTAACATCATTAAGTAAGCATAACCTCAAGATTAAGAGTTACGCTCAAGGAAATAATTTTATCTATTTATTTAATTTTAAAAATTGAATTATCATTGATTTACATTATATTAGTTTCAGGTATACAACATAGTGATTCAGTATTTTTATAGATTATACTCCATTCGAAGTTATTACAAAATAATGGCTATATTTCCTTGTCACAGAGATTTTTAAGACAACATAAAATTGTAGGCATTCGCTTGGACTCCGCTATTGATTAGTGAACTTGCTGTGCTGAAACATCAACATAGTAATTAGTATGCCCTCTAAGTAGTTCAACCTCCTTCTGCCTCCTCTCTTCCTTTGAGCATTTCTTGGCAATACAAGAGGCTAAAAGTTTGTAAATGTAGCATCCCATATAATTTTGTTATCAACACGTGTGTTTGATTCAATTACAGCTTGAAAAGGAATAGCGACTTTCTTAACTCTTTCC